>NW_020525798.1:0-27500 GCF_003368295.1 Carassius auratus
TGATGTCTCTGATGTTGTCCTGAAACACATATCACATATGATTGAGCTACACGGAGCGTTAAATAGAAAGAGAACTGACGGACACGTCTGAGATCGCCCACCTTGTTGAAAGTGTCGTAATGGTCATTGACCATCTTCTTCATCAACTTGCTGAAGCGAGCGTTGATGGCCACGAACTTCTTCATCATCGTGCTGGGCAGGATACGCAAGAAAGGGATGAAGTCCGCAGGATTGCCGCTTCCCACGATCTTCCCGAACTCGTCGCTCAAATTGACCAAGCTCACCAGCTCGTCGTCGTCGTGGCTGTAGCGCTGGCCGAAGCAGATCCCGCAGATCACGTTGGCCACAGACACCACGATGTGCCGGAAGGGATCGAAACTCCCGTCGGCCTTCATGACGCTGTGAAGCCTTTCGATCAGATAGAGACCTTCCTTGCTGATGTGCTCCTCAAGGGCACATGAATACTCTGAGCTTTTGGCTTGCACCGTGGAAAATGTGCGCAGGGCGCTGAGGGCCAGCTTGCGACGGGCGCGCCAGACACCCACCTGATCCGTACTAAAGGCCAGGCTCTTTCCGTCGCTGATGAACTTGCTGCTGTGGAGATCCGGACGTCCGGCGAACTCCTCGCCTTGTTTGAGGAGAGCTTGACGGATCACGTCGTTTCCGCTGAGTACTACAACGGACGCATCCCGATCTGGATCTGGAAGACAGGGCCGTGAACTTACTCATAGCGGTCAGGCTCAGATGTGGGGTTGTTTTCCCACTTCCAGGACATTTCCGATGATGGGAAGAGGCTTCGGTCCCGGCAGCTCTGGAGCCCTCTGGGATCTTAGTACGCATGAGGCGCATGAGGAGATACACCACAACATATCGTGATGATGGCCACCAGCTCTCAGACACAGAAATCGGGCCCAAAATGGGGAAGAACTGTAAGAGGCATGGTTATCTTTCTTGTTGTGTTTTCCTTCACATCTTTGCTCTTGCAGACAATACAGGTTACCTGTTTAAAACAAAGAGCAGTCAAAACTGTTAATTTAGAGAACGAAGGAATAGTGCAGTAACACTTCTTGCATGGATGATACTGAAAAAGGTGTCTTTCCACAACCTGTTTTTTTTTATTTTTTATGTTGCATTGCATATGCATGCAATAGCTTTTTTAGTGCATGCATGCATCTAACTGATCTATTTTTGCAGTGGTTGTTCGGTTATTTACATTTTGCGTAATTCATTAATGATAAACTACACATGGAGCGATCTGTCTCAAGGTCAGAAAGCATATCTGAGACCCATGTGCACACACCTTTACACACACTCATACATGCAGTGCAACCTAACGTTTTTAGATCATACAGTGATATATGGAAAAAAAAGATTCTGAATAAACATCAACAGGTAATGTGTTAGTCAATAAAATGTATATATATATGAATGTGTACATGAAAGCAATATAAATGAAAATATGAATAAATGAAGTATATGCATTTATATTTAATTTATATTTAATTTATTTGCATATGTGTGTGTGGTGTGTGTGTGCATATACCCACAAAAAAATAAACAAATCTATATATATTTACAAACAAATACATTTTATTTTTTAAGTATTATATGTATATTATCTAAAAACTCATGCACATCAAGAACAAGAAACAAGAAAGAAGTAAAGTGAGTTCTTTTGGGAAAAATGTTGAATTGGTTTCTGCAAATATAATTAAATATTTTCTAAAAGAAAGAAGCATTGACTTTAATCTTACCCCGAGCGATCCGAGAATCTTTCTTCTGTTCTGAGCTGAATTTGTCTGTCCAGAGTCAATTAGCTCCAGAGGAGTGCAGCAGTATTCCAGCGGGGAAAACTTTTATAGAGAAGAGCTCGTGGCGATTGGTTGCTCTTCTCGTGACGTCACGAAGCGCCGGAGACTTTGTTAATGGGAGAGAATCAGAGATGGGAGTGAGATTAAGGGTGATCGACTATTAAGAGTGATTACACTTAACATTAACGGAGAAATAAAAAAAATACTGCGAGAATAATTATTGAGACGGAGTGCTCTTCCATTTCCAAACACACACATATCTAAATTATATATATATACACACACACACACACACACAAAACAAAAACATGAATGATGAACAGTGGATCAACCCTTACATAGTCTTTATTAGTAGCAATATGTTTATTAAACTACATGCATTATTTATTAATATAGATGGATTCAATAATGATAAGAATAGATTTATGCATTAAAAGTACTAGCTAAATCAACCAATCAATCTATAAAGAAATTTTCAATTGTAAAAGACCCTTGAAGTGCAAGAATATAAAAACATTTTGGCAGTATTTTTGACGCGATGTAATAATATAATATTTTTACAGAATATAATACAACAGCTGTCTGTCCAAACACCAATCAATGCACAGACTGAGAAATAATGCGCAATGCCAATTATAGATCAGATGATATTCACAACTCTTAAAGAATTTACAGTGAAACTACAGGCTTAAAGCAATTATATAGAAAGGCATGTTGATTAACAGTATACGTCTTAACAGACAGAAGTCCGTGACATAAATCTATTTGACAATTTCAGCAATTATAGACTAATTAAACTGTTTGTTGCAACACATCTTGAAAATGCCTGCATATTCGCCGAAGAGTAAATCGACGAAAGAAAGAGTTTTGCGTTGATTTGCAGGATCATGTTCGCCTGGCACGCGCTCGTAACTCATTAAGCAACCAGGTTAGAGCATCGCGTGCAAAGATGTGTGTGGTGTGTGCGTGTGTGTGAGTGTTACACAGCCCTGCTGCAGATTCCTGCACACATTTTTCATACATCTCATTCACAGTGTCAACAGGAAAAGCCGCCAGAAATGGAGTAAAACCGTGTGACCTTGAAACGCAGAGGCATGTTACAAGCGCTGTAAAGACCGACCGACCGCTCCTGAACTGATTGTTTGTTCTGCGGTAGCGTTCTCTTGTAAGAATCTCGGGTCACCTCAGACTGTTATCATGATTTGAAACACGCTACGATAAACTCATCAAACCAGCATCGCGTGCGTGCACCTGTGGCGCGCGGGTTAAAGATTGGCCACGTTGCGTGAGAGCGCGCGCGAGGATGCTGGAGGGGGGAGAAGGCAAACGAGTTCACCTTACCATCATCTAACACTCTCTGTCAGTTCAAAGCTGCAAAAAGACATAATGCACTTTTTGAGAAGGATTCATTTAATGCACGCGCCTTTTTCTAAAGGTTGCGTCCAGGCTTTCTGAAGGATTGTGAAATGAATGCGAATGAGATGCTCTGGTCTCAAATATTTGCTTTAACTCTTGATATGATTCATACTGGGAGGTCTGATGGTATTCAGTTGATCAAAGATGAGGAACAGATCCAGGGTCAGCGCGAGCGGCTTCTAGAATCCTAATTATACACGCTGATTGCTCGTGTAATTAAGGCTCTCTGTAGGGGCTTTGAAGCTCTGGTGAGGTGTCTCTGAAAACAACAAGTCAAGAAAGACAGCGTGCGAAACATAAAAGAGTTGCACAAAAATAAAACCGAGTTTTATTCCTTATACTTATTATTATTATTATTTTTTTGCATAATGTAGTATTATATTATAGTATAGTAATGGCAATTTGATTTATACAGCACCATTAAATATAACTGCTTTACAAAAAAAAAAGGTTAATATGTGTAGCCTACATGAACTTTTATATGCACCTTTTAGGTAAATAATGTACAAAGGTGTAACTTTTAAAAACGTACTACCAGTGACAGTTTACAGCTTTCTTTCTGAGAGTATGATAACTACACTACTAAAGTGACAAGAGTTTATACAGTGTATACCCTACCGTTTTATTGGCATTGATTCTAGAAAGTTTAACATCCATTACATTAAAGAATCTTTATAGTAGGAAAAAAAGTTATTTAGATAATAATGTGATTATAATGTTTTTCACACTACGAAAAAAAAACAAGGGCTAACAAATGTTTATTTATTTTTCTTCTATTTAAGATTATATATGGACAAACCAATGCAATGTGCTCTAAACATGAACTGGGACATTAAGTGTTAATTAAGGACCTGTTTTTTGGCAGCTGCACCACTAGTGACTAGAATGAATGCATATACTACTGTCTGAAATGTTTACACTGCACACCGTTGTATTGGCATTGATTGGCATTCAACGCGCTTTCAATTGCATAGAAAGCTTCTTATAGCCGTAAAGCTTCTTTAGCATATATTCTTCACATGCATTTTCGTAAGGAGTGAGATCTGGCCGTGTCTCGTGCGCTCGCGTGAGAGTGCTGCTTGGGGTGGGCTCGCTCTTCGGGACAATCCTAAATCTGCTCAGTTAGTCACGCGAAGGCGGCAGCGGCTCTCTCTCTTCAGCACGAGGGCGCGGGTTTCTGCGCCGTGAACGAGCCGGATCTTTGGTGCTTTGAAATCATGCGATCGGTCACTTCGACACCACGCAAACTCAGCGCGCTTAATCCCGCTTCAGAGCCGGGACTCGCCTCTCTGACTGTAATCCGGTTCCTCGCGTGTGAACTGGGAGTTACGACGCTTCTGTGTGACACACATTCCTCATGAATCACGGCAACCGGCGCGACCGAGGCCAGTCTGGACAATGAAATCACACTTGAAGTGCGTGAATGTCACCAAATCAAAGCAAAGAAATAGAAAGAGAGATCTATAAGCACCTGTGCTTCCTCTGTCAGGACACATGTGTCAACTAACCTTCACTAAAACACCTGCTGAATCACATGCATTGAACAGAAGCATGGTAGAAATCAAACATTATTATTATTTATATGCATTGGCTTTATATTATGCTTGCTGAAAACTGACTTCTGTGTCGAAATGTTTGAATGCTAATCCCTTTATTTAATGCATTATACATGTATATTATAATGCATTCATAAATAATTGTACCCAAACTTTAAAATGCATTATAATGTTTGAAGGTTTGCTTAACGCATTAATCTCTGTATTATAGCGTATTATAAATGAGGTTACAATTATTCATGAGATCATACATTATAAGGTGTGTTACAACACATAATAATTAATGCATTAAAATAATTTAATCATGCATTATGAAGACCTTAAGTAAAGTGTGATTTGTGAGTGGACTTGAACACTCGACAAGTTTGATAATTTATGTCAGGGTGCAAATAGTGAAGAATCAAAAAGTCAAGAGTTTGAAAATAAACATTATTTATCAGGCAAATACAAAATATTAGGCTCCATAATGCAAAATCCAAAGGATAACAAACAAACACAAAACAAGATCCAAAACTGAATTAATAATTTGTGAAATGTATAAGTTAACTGCACTCAGCAGAGACTGAACTCTGAACAGCAACTGGGAAAAAACACTGCAAAACAGCATACAGTTCTGAACACTTGAGCAGTAATGCAGGGTTTGCGTGTGTTTGGAGACGCTATATCAGTGTCAAAGGACAAACTAAGAGAGCAAGAAACATTTGATTGCCTTCAGCAGTAAAACTCCAAGCAATCTCACAAGATGAAAGAAGACAAATGAGTGTGAAGCTTCATCACGCAACACTCGAGCACCTGCCGCGCTCACCTTTACTGAGAGTGTGTGTGTGTGTGTGTGTGTGTGTGAGGAAGAGAGGTTTTATCTACTTCAGAGAGACTAAGGGTACACACACACACACACACACACACAGTGAAGGTGAGCGAGGATTCAGACCTGGGAGATTTTGTGCGTGTGATGTCATTGCTGTTTTCATGTTTATCGATGGTTGCTCTTATGATTCAGAGATTCCAAAATGTAACAACACATTTGAATGTTTACAGTTGTATCAGTATGGTATGTATAATGCAAAGTTTGCAAGAAAGTACTCTGAAAGTAATCTAAAAAGTATATATATATATTCTTTTTTATTATTATTAAAAAAGGCATGTTTAAGATTATGTAACCTGAATCAATTTCTCTTCACATATGTCATGCAGTATTTATAGTGTGTTCATGTGCGTGACTGTGTGTGTGTGTGTGTGTTCATGTGCGTGCCTGTGTGTGTATGTGTGCGTGCCTCTATGTGTGTGTGTGTGTGTGAACACGTCCAGCTCTTACCTGCAGGGTTCACTGCGAGGGCCGTCCACCCATCAGTGTCATGTTTGTGTTTTTGTGGGCAGGAACAGCACTGAATGGAGCGAGAGGTTTTGAAGTGTCATGTTTGAAGAACGGCATGAAAAAACGACCTGTCGGCACGCAATCTGGAGCAGTTCTGCACACCTCCAGTCACCTGATAGACAGAAAGACACACATGCATCCCTGTGCATGTTAATATAGCGTCACTGCATCAAAATACATGCATTAATATATATATTTAAAGTTTAACACATGTATATTCATAGGTTGTGTAACTAACACATGCAAGGATATTTCTGATGCCCTCGTAACTGTTTTCGCCGAGGCTGCAGATGTTTTTATGTTTCCTGGTGAAATCGGCTCACACTCTCAGATGATTGAGGCAGGAGTCGGTGTGTCTGGCTGCAGACCTCGCGTGTGCCCTGAAACGGCCGTCTTAATAGGATTAGCAGCAGCTGAGGTTCATGACACTTCACCGTGACCTGAGCATGGCCTTCTGCTTCCCACCGGCTGCAAGGCACGGAGGTCAGAGGTCATGTACGCTACTGTGACATGGCAGAAAAACACACAAACATCACATCTGCTCCGAACAGTTTAGCACAACTGAACTATTACAAAACAGTCTTTTTTTTACTTAAATTCTGCATTTTTACTCATGGCCTTTAATGCACCTGAGCTGAAAATTAATAAATAAATGAAAAATACATACATTTTATATATATATATATAATTAAGTATATGCATTTATATTTAATTATATTTAATGCACAGTGTAAGTTTTTGAGGTAGTAACCAGGTTTACATTTAACTGCAAGTTAAATTCTTTATACAGTGGTGTATGTAATGACTAAAAAAATAATTTTGATGACATAACAAAACCTTCCCTAACATAATAAAGTAATAAGAGAAGAAAGAAATAATTGTTGCATATATACATATATATATATAAGAGTTGTTGTTAAAGGACAAGGAAGTAGGGCAACCAAACCCGGGCCACATCAAAAAAGATTTGTGTTTATAATATGACTTTAATGTGGTCACATGACACTGAATGATCGGATCTTCAAAGGTTTTACACCTGTACACTGTATTTGGTGTTGAATCACCTGAGACAAAAAAAGCAGGTGTAAACGGGTTCTTAATGCACCTTAATCCAGATTGTATTGTATTGTGTATACTGTAGGTCATGATGAATTACAATGGTTTTCAGGTAAGTTCTGGAGGTGTGTGTGTGTGTGCTGCTTATGTTAAACAATCCTGTTATATAAAGGAACTTGTACTCCTAATTAAACGACCTTCACCTTCAGTAAAGCACAACAGATTACACAGAAAGGACTTCTGCCACACTGCATGAGGATTGTTTAAATCAACAGACACTGAACTCACAAAGAGCGATTTCCAGTCAACATGATAGAGTTCTGCATTATTAGAAATGTTTAGTTTCACTGCAAAGATTTCCATGAAATATTTTATTTACACAACAACTTTTTTGTTTTTTCGGCCTGGAAATCACAGTTGTAACATTCCTTGATATTTATACAGTTTTAAAAACATTTATTTATTTATTTACACAGATTAGGGTAACAAGAAAATACTTTCAATCATGATTTTACATGTTTAATTGAATGTGTGATTTGCCATTGTGAAATTTACTAATATTGAATTAGTTTAGTTTAATGGTGCATTGGGAGAAAGTTCATATTTACCAGTTTGCATGTCATAATTACGATGTCAAGTCATTTTGGCAATGCACTTTTCCTAGAAAATATAAAAATAAAAATAATAAAAAATTGTGTCTGACTTGTATTCTCACTGATGCTTCCAAAAAAATAATCATGAGTTTATGGTGGCCTGCATGTGCATTTAACACAAATACAATCTTTCCAACATGACCATAGGTTTAAATTCAAAAGTAGCACCTACTCAGAAGAAATTAAATTTCAGACAGGAGTGAAAACGAAACAGATTCAGTGGATAGTGGATTTTTTTTTCTTTCTTTTCTTTTTTTTTTGCAGGGAATTTGTCAGTAGTAGCTCAGTTTTAGCATGAATGAGCTCATCCCCGCGGGGATCAATAAACTTCATTCATATTCCTGTCACGATCCGAAAGGCGTGAGAATGAAGGTGAGCGGCGAGCATCAAAGCGCCTCGCCGCACGCAAGCGCGCGCGCGCACGCGTCCCCGGAGCTTGAGAATCAATGGTAGATCGCCTTCCGTTCTCTGGAGGTTCGGCGAGTCTCGGAGGGACAACAATAGTTGCGTGCGGAAGCTCGAATCAGCCATCAATCTGAGTGTCACCTCACGCAGCGGCACGGCCTGTGCTGAGTCAGACAAAAACACCGAGAAAACATGCATGCACTGAAGGGAAAGCAGATATGTGACTGCTTGACACGCAACACGATCACACACACACCCACACACACACACACCTACCTCTAAACACTACTGTTGAGCTGACTAAAACCATTCCTATCATTTTTTTTTTAAACTCAAATATTTATTAATGAATTCATTTTTTCCAGCTGACTGAATCAGTCGTGAGGTGTGACACAATAATTAATAAAAGTAAAAATAATAATAAAATTAAAAATAGTAATAACATAAATAATAAATCAATAGTCTTTTAATGAACTCAGCTGCCTCCATTAATAATTAAATATGGAAATAAAAAACGTTTAAAATAGTTGATGAATGAAACTATTATTGAGATACTATTGTAATTTTTATATATTTTAAGTGGTCCATACATTTTTATTTTTAGTAAAGAAATTGTAAATTTGCTGGGATATGGTTGCTATTTTTTAAATGATATATATATATATATATATATATATATACTCATATATATACATACACACACACACACACTTCTATGTAGTTTATACATTTTTATTTCAGTTTCAGTTTTATTTATTTTAGTTCAAATTTAACTAATAACTAAAAGGAGACATGTTGCTTTGGTTTTTATATTTTATTTATTTGAATTATTATAGGGTTGTATTTTTAGTTTTAGCTAATCACCATTACACACTACTAGCTACCCGAATAAATATAAATATGTGATGTAAATATTTAATCAGGCTAACCCCAAAAATCTAACCCTTGCATATTTAGAAAAATAAAAATATATAATGTTTATTTTAATTTTTAATATTGTGATCAACATTTCTTGCCAGGTTTAGCTCTAGACACATGGACTACAGGTATACCATTATAGTTAGTACAACATTTTTGCATGTGTAGCACAATAATAAAACTAAATCAGCTTTTGCATTAATGAAATGAGGTTGTGTCAGGTAAAGTTAACTGGAGGGGTCATTGTTCAGCAGTTGTGCAGTGCAGTTGGGTTAAACACACACACACACACACACACACACACACACACACACAGAGCTCGGACCCTGAACACTGCGCGGGTTAATCATCGCGTGCAGACTGTGTTTGCTCTCGCTGTGCCAGGGGTCAGTTGGAGGGGGTGGAGGGACGGTGGACGGTCACCCATTTATCAAAACAATCACTGCAGGCACGCTACTGTTGTGTAAATAGCAAAGTTGGCTGAGATTTTACCAGCGCACTTTTTCAGCCCTTTCAGAAGTCGCCGGTTTGAGTTATGCGCTGATCTAATAAGAATGATATTTTTAGAGTGAACTATTCTTATTGTTCATGAGGTGAATATGTCAGACCAGACAATGCATCCATTGGCCATGCACAAAAAAAAAGAAAAAGGGTGAACTGCTTGCATGCAAACAAAGAATGTTGAGTCAGGCTGTGTAGAATCTCAAAAATAGGATTTAACATGCCTGATTTAAATTGACTTCATTAAATTTCACCATGCACTCTTAACCCTCCCAAACAAACAAATAAATATATTATTTTTTTTATTATTACTTTATTTTATTTATTTTTTTTTTGGGGGGGGTGGTTAATGAACATTGCCAAAATTATCCACGAAAACTGCTTTTTCACACTCAAAAACTGAGGGGAATACGATCTGATCAATGACGCCTCAGATCAATCAGCTCCAAAAAAAACAAACATACAAAGCATGTGCTAATTGAAAGAAAGGAAGTTGACAATGAGGTTGAATCCGAGATTTGGTGTTAATATTGCATAATGACAGATTTACAAGCAATTTTTAAAACAAAACCATTAACACTAAGTTAGGTGAAGGATTTTAAGCACAAAACAAGGGTTAAAAATAAAGGTCCTTATTTGGCTTCAATGTTTCCCTGAGGAACCTTTAACATTCATGGAACCTTTTAAATAAAAAAAAAAACAATAAAAAAAAACAACGTTCTTCAGATTATTAAAATGGTTCTTTTAAGATTTGTTCACTTGAAGGTTATTTTGAGACCTAAAAAGGTGTTCTATACAGGTTTTGTCTCCAGAGCCGTGTTGAGTAACTCGCTGAACCCAATTCAAGCATAACAAACCCTTCAGCCCATCTGAGACAGGATGTCCGTTTACAGCAGCTACCAAGTTTGTCTCTGTGTGTGTGTGTGAGTGGGTGGGTGGGAGTGAGTGTGTACATACATGCACGCTAAGGTCACCACTTAAAGGACATTCAGATAAAACCGTATAAATAATCAAAAGTGTGAGGCAAATTAAAGTTCACGTTATTGAGCTTGAGCGAATTATTATGATAACGATGCAATATTGTTATATTTATGCATATAAATATTATAAAAACTGTTAATTTGACTCTTCCAGTCAGGAAATCGTGTTGTTTACGTGTTTATTGTCTTGCAGGATTGATAACGGACACATGATTGTAATAACTTTTATAGGTTTCCTGTTGCACTTCTGCAGGTTTGCACATGCGTCTCAGACGAGGCTTACGCATCCTGCCGTTTGGTTGCATAATTATAATTCCTGCAGGATTGTTATGAGATCATAGTGAAAATAAATAAGTCAGCACAAATCCTGGATAAACTGTTTATATCTTTCGTGCCAAATGCTTGATTTGTCTCTCACAAAGTCATATTTTTCCTCAGGTATATTTGCGAGAATGTAAAAGTCAAAAGGAAATGGTGACTTTAAGTGAGTGATATTATTGAATTTTTAAATATAACTTGCTACTCCATGTTATTTTACTTAATAGTTGTTCTTAATGCAAAACATTGCAGATAAAACCAATGCGTTTTCATGCACAAGTCAGTTTTGAGGTCTGTTTTGCTTCTAGCATATCGTCATTCAGATTAAAGGAAAGAAAGCATCCAAAACAAGAGTTTTGAGCCTGAAATCATCCAATGTTCAGTTGCAAATTAGTGCATATTTAACTAGATAATGTGTCATATTTAAACATTAAATTATCCCACAACATCAAACACCACAAAAACCACCCAAAATACCCTAGCAACCACACCGACCACCATAGCAACCACATAGAACAGCGCAGACACCAACCAGAATACCCTAGCAACCAGAAACCACCCAAAATACCATAGCAGCCAATCACCCAGAACACCGAACACCCTAGACACCAACCAGAATACCCTAGCAACCACTCAAAAAACAATAGCAACCACCAAGAACACCATAGAATCCACACAGAACATTGTAAAACCAGAATACACTAGCAATTACATAAAATTCAACAGATACCACCCAAAATACTATGGCAACCACCGAGAAATAACCTAGCAACCACCCTGAACACTGTAGCAACCACCCATAACACTGAACACCCCAGACACCAACCAGAGCACCATAGCAACCAGAAACCACCCAAAATAACCTAGCAACCTCCCAGAATACCCTAGCAACCAGAAACCACCCAAATTAACCTAGCAACCTCCCAGAATACCCTAGCAACCAGAAACCACCCAAAATAACCTAGCACTCTCCCAGAATACCCTAGCAACCAGAAACCACCTTAAGTACAATAGAAACCACACAGAACACCAAACAACCCAGACACCAACTAAAATACCCTAGCAACCACTCAAAACACCATAGCAACCACCAAGAACATCAAAGAATCCACTGAGATCATTGTAAAACCAGAATGCACTAGCAACTACATAAAATTCCACAGCTACCACCCAAAATACTATGGCAACCACCCACAATACCCTAGCAACCACCCTGAACACTGTAGCAACCACCCATAACACTGAACACCCCAGATACCAACCAGAGCATCCTAGCAACCAGAAACCACCAAAATAACCTAACAACCTCCCAGAATACTCTAGCAACCAGAAACCTCCTTATATACCATAGCAACCACCCAGAACACCGAACACCCCTGACACCAACCAGAAAACCCTAGCAACCACTCAAAACACCATAGCAACCACCAAGAACAACATAGAATCCACTCAGAACATTGTAAAACCAGAATACACTAGCAACTACATAAAATTTCACAGCTACCACCCAAAATACTATGGCAACCTCCCAGAATTCCCTGGCAACCAGAAACCACCCAAAATAGCAACCACACAGAACACCATATAATCCACATAGAACATTGTAAAACTACCCAACTACCCAGAACCCCCTACTGATCACTCAGAACACCCTAGCAACCACCCACAATACTGAACACCACAGAAACCACCCAGAATACCCTAGTAACCACCCAGAACACTATAGTCACCAACCAGAATACTATATTAACGACCATTAACACCATAAAAACCATCCAGAACATTGTAAAACATACTCAGAATACCACCCAGAACACCCTAGCAACCACCCACATTACCGAACAAAACCGAAACAGCCTAGAATACCCTAGTAACCACCCAGAACACTATAGTTACCAACCACAATAACATACAAATGACCAAGAATACCATAAAAAACACCCAGAACATTGCAAAACTACCCAGAATAACCTGGCAACCACATAAAATACCCTAGCAACCACTGAGTACACCATAGTGTCACAATCATGAACTTCTGTTCCTTTGTGTTTCCGTATTTTGGTCATGTTCCGTTCCTCATTTTGTTAATTGATTAATCCATTCCCCTGTTCTGCTATTGATGTTAATGTAATCTTATATTCTGAGTTTGAAGATTTATGTTGGATGTGCCCTTTTCTCCCCTGATAATTAAAAGATCTCTATATATATTTCTCCTTCATCGTGCGTGTTATTCTACATACCTATATGTATTACAAATAGAAACCAACCAGAAAATCGTATACCCTAGCAACTATATAAAATACCCTAGCTACCACCCAGAATACTATAGTGACCACCCAGAATACCCTAGAAACCACCAGAATACCCTAACAATCACATTGAATTCCCTAGCAACCACTGAGTACACCATAGAAACCAACCAGAGAATCATAAAACTACCCATAATACCAACCACATAAAATACCCTAACTACACAGAATACCCTAGAAACCACAAGAACACACTAGCAACCACACAGAACACCCTAGCAACCACACAGAATACCCTAGAAACCACCAGTACAGCCTAGCAACCACACAGAACACCCTAGCAACCACACAGAATACCCTAGCAACCACCGAGTACACCATAGAAACCAACCAGAGAATCATAAAACTACCCATAATACCAACCACATAAAATACCCTAACTACACAGAATACCCTAGAAACCACAAGAACACACTAGCAACCACACAGAACACCCTAGCAACCACACAGAATACCCTAGAAACCACCAGTACAGCCTAGCAACCACACAGAACACCCTAGCAACCACACAGAATACCCTAGCAACCACCGAGTACACCATAGAAACCACCCAGAACATCATAAAACTACACATCATACCAACCACATAAAATACCCTAGCAACTACACAGAATACCCTAGAAACCACCAGAACACCCTAGCAACCACACATGATACCTTAGCAACCACCGAGTACACCATATAAACCACCCAGAACATCATAAAACTACCCATAATACCAACCACATAAAATACCCTAACAACTACACAGAATACCCTAGAAACCGCCAGTACACCCTAGCAACCACACAGAACACCCTAGCAACCACTGAGTACATCATAGAAACCACCCAGAACATCATAAAACTACACATCATACCAACCACATAAAATACCCTAACAACTACACAGAATACCCTAGAAACCACCAGTACACCCTAGCAACCACACAGAACACCCTAGCAACCACACAGAATACCCTAGCAACCACCGAGTACACCATAGAAACCACCCAGAACATCATAAAACTACACATCATACCAACCACATAAAATACCCTAGCAACTACACAGAATACCCTAGAAACCACAAGAACACCCTAGCAACCACACATGATACCTTAGCAACCACCGAGTACACCATATAAACCACCCAGAACATCATAAAACTACCCATAATACCAACCACATAAAATACCCTAACAACTACACAGAATACCCTAGAAACCGCCAGTACACCCTAGCAACCACACAGAACACCCTAGCAACCACTGAGTACATCATAGAAACCACCCAGAACATCATAAAACTACACATCATACCAACCACATAAAATACCCTAACAACTACACAGAATACCCTAGAAACCACCAGTACACCCTAGCAACCACACAGAACACCCTAGCAACCACACAGAATACCCTAGCAACCACCGAGTACACCATAGAAACCACCCAGAACATCATAAAACTACACATCATACCAACCACATAAAATACCCTAACAACTACACAAAATACCCTAGAAACCACAAGAACACCCCTAGCAACCACACAGAATACCCTAGCAACCACCGAGTACACCATAGAAACCACCCAGAACACTGAATAAAAGAAACTAAACAAACAGAGAGATGCAAAGAAGTTATTTTTTTCCCCACGTAAACACAGGATAGTGTGCTTTCTGTATAAACTGCTGTCACCGCGGGCGAGTGTTGTTCCACATGTCTCTCTCTCTCTCTCTCTCTCCCTGTCTCTCTCTCTCCCTGTCTCTCTCTCCCTCTCTCTGGTGGCACAGAGCCACAGATGCCACACTGTTTCTCACAATCACTTTTCTTCCTCATCTTGCATTTAAACGAAGATTCTAGATTCTGAAAGTCTTTTAAAAGTGATGCTAGTTTCTCATGTTGTGTTTCATTAAAGACAGACACGAGGGCCTGCATCTGAAGCCGTGTGTCGGGTCGAGGGCATCTGAGGTCCTGCAGGAACACAGCAGATGCATGCGTGTGTGTAATTCACAGGTTTTATTATGGTGTCGTCTGTCAGTGCCTCGTCAAGGTGTGTGATAGAAATGTGCCGTCAGCTCCATCGGCCCGTCAATCAAACTCTAACTGCTGATTCTACTTTGACTCGCTTCCAACAAGAAATAGAGCAACAGCCAACTGCCAATAAAGCTTGTCTTTAATTATAAACATAAAGTTCAGAAAATGATGCCCATGTGCTGCTGTTCAGCTCCGGGCACTTGAGAGCCTTTGGTCTTCAGAACCACAAAAATAAAGGCAAGATCAAGACCTGTCTGAGCTCTTCATCAGTACCCCTTTGTAGAGACAGTATGATTTATTATTTCATGCATGTAAAAGGAACAAAGCACTGCCTGATGGAAGAAATTATTTTTAATGATGCTCAGCTATGAATGAGAAGCATAGAGATGAAGAGATGATTAACTACTAAAATATTATGAATGCTCACAGTGATTTCAATCAATCTGCAATTGGAATACATTTTTTTATTTAATTTTTTAAAGGTAATAGTGACATTTTATTAAGTTGATATAAATTTAACAGGAAATAAAATTCAGATTTGCGATATAGAAATTAAAACTAAAAGAAAAAAACTAAATTTAGGTTGAATCAGCAATATTAAATAGTATTTTTGACTGAAATAAAATCAGGTAATTTTATAGAAGGCAGTTTCCACAATGCACTAAAAATCTCAACAAATTAGAATACTTCATAAGACTTCATATCATTTTTAGTGAAATGTTAGCCTTCTGGAAGTTATGTTAATTTACTGTACATGTACTCAGTACTTGGTAGGGGCTCGTTTTGCTTTAATTTCTGTCTCAGTTCAGCGTGGCATGGAGGTGATCAGTTTGTGGCACTGCTGAGGTGATCTGAAGCACAGGTTTCTGTGACAGTTTGTTTCTGTGATTGTTTGGTCTCTTGTTTCTCATCTTCCTCTGGACAATAGCTCATAGATTCTCTCTGGGGTTCAGGTCTGGTGACCAACACCATGGGCATTTAACCAACTTTTGGTGCTTTTGGCTGTAAAATGAAATCATCTTCAAAAGCTGTTCCAACATTTCTTGGTAAACAGGTGCAGTGACTTTGGTTTTCAAAAAACACAATGGACCAACACCAGCAGATGACATTGCACCCCAAATCATCACAGACTGTGGAAACTTAACACTGGACTTCAAGCAACTTGGGCTATGAGCTTCTCCACCCTTCCTCCAGACTCTAGGACCTTGGTTTCCAAATGAAACACAAAACTTGCGCTCATCTGAATAGAGGACTATGTACCACTGAGCAACAGTCCAGTTCTTCTTCTCTTTAGCCTGGGTAAGACGCCTCTGATGTTGTCTGTGGTTCAGTAATTCTCTCGACACGTCTGTGTGTGATGCTCTTGGTGCCTTGATCCCAACCTCAGTCCATTCCTTGTGAAGTTCGCTCAAATTCTTGAACTGATTTTGCTTGACAATCCTCATAAAGCTGTGGTTCTCTCGGTTGGTTGTGCATCTCTTTCTTCCACACTCTTTCCTTCCACTCAACTCTCTGTTAACATGCTTAGATACAGCACTCTGTGAATTTGACTTGAATTATTGAAATAAAAAAAATGAACATTTCCTCGACATTCTATTTCATTGAGAAGCGCCTCTAAATGCAGAAACAGGCTTCCAAATTGGAAATGTTACTATTTTTAGGTTTCTATTTATTTCAGTGCAGTAAATTCCACTGAAGAAAGTCAGTCCTAGAGGTTTGCAGTGACACGAGTGAGTAAACGATGACAGAATGATCATTAGTGGTGAGCTATCACTTTAACAACCCCTTAAAACTCAGATCATGCGTGTTGTTGAGGAAACGTTTGCTGCTACTTTAATAAATGTTCAGACACAATATATTCACCAGCTGGAGCAAAAAGCAGCTGAGAAAATCCCATAGTGAATTACTGACCCAAGTCATATAAGCATTTATTTTTTTATATTAATATTTACTCTGATATTATATGCAAATCACACAGATTAATTAGATTCTATTGTTGGTGTCGGAAACAGGCGAAGCCTCGTCTAGGTGTGGTTAGAAAATCGCTTCCTCTCGCTTAACTTCATTGGCTCGACTTGTTTCTCTATCAGCTAATGTAAAGAAAAGCCAAATGACTAAATGCACAGGAATGCATCACAATACACAATAAACACAAGCTGTGCACCCTATATAGTGCACATGGGGCCTGAAACGGGTGGCACACGGTTGTTTATTCAAGGACACACTACACTGATAACCATTCACATGTTCAGAATGTAGAATGAAGCAATAATGAGAAGCTGCTCCTAACAGCATGTCACGCATATGCACACACTCGCACGCACACACACACACACACACACACACACCAACATGCTACTGAATCAAGAGCTTGTATAAGCATGTATGCACGCACTGTCTGCATCTGCAACCCACAGAACACTAAAGCTTGGTGTGTTTTATACCAAAATTAAAATCTGTTTCTATATAAGAGAACTGAAGTACAATGCAAAAATAAGTTCTGAATTGAACCAATATTATTTTAGTTTGCTTGATATACTATTAAAGTTCTTACTAAGTCTTACTATTTTTTAATTTCCTGTTTTTGCTTATAGGCTTTTTTTTGTAGTGTTTTTCTTATTTTTGATATGTTTATATAACTTTTTAAAAATTAGCATTTATTGGTTTATGATATTTTAGTACTTCAAGTTAAACTAATGAAAATGAGAAATGTAATAAGAATTTAGATAAAAAATAAAAATGTTAATTTAGTTTTTAAATTCTATAAAATATTTAAAAGTTTATTTTATTTCAAGTATTTATTTTTTATTGTGTTCTTATGATTTTGGTTTTAGTTGACTATAACATCACTGCCTTTAATATACTATTAAAGTTTTTTTCTTAACATTTATAAATATTTGTAATAATAGGATTTACATTTATTCAAATTTATTTTATTTAACCTTTTTGAGGTATGTATTTTATTTTTTATGTATATGCAAAGTTTTCATTAATTTTTATTTATTATTTTTTAGTATATTACTGTACTTATAAATTATCATAAGTAGAGTCTTTAGAAGTCAAGTGATGCTTTGCATGAGGAACAGACTGAAACTGAAGTCATTATTCCTGTAAAAGAGCAGGCTGGACATTCTTCTATCACGCCTTTATGTGTTTCATGAGTTAATGATGACAGATCTTATGTACAGCTTCACAAACAAACTTAAATCATGTAAATGTACTGTACAGGTCGGCGATCGCATGATCTCATGTTCCCACTGAACAAACGTGTAATTTCACACACACACACACACACACACACACACACACACACACACACACACACACACACATGACTTATGTCCTGTACAGTATAGACATGCAAGATCAGGGAGGGAAAGAGGACATGATGTTCTGTGGCTGCAGCTGCTGTACTTTGCTCTCGTTCAGGTGAAGAATGTGTGTCGTGACTTTATTAGGAGTTCAAAGACTCGACTGACTAAAGCTGACACTCCCACTGCAGCACAAGCTCTCTCTCCCTCTCTCTCTCCCTCTCTCTCTCTCTCTCTCTCTCTCCTCTGGTTTTTGTGAATGACAAAGCTCCGGTGATTGACAGCTCTCTCTCTCTCTCTCTCACATCACACATTGATTGTTCTCATACAGAACATGTGATTGTTTGGAAGGATACGGGACTTTTTTCTTCTTCAGGAGCTGTAAAACTTGTCTTGAGGTCCAACAATTGTCAATGTCATCCAAAAATATGTGTGTGTACTGTGTTTATTTATTATGCATATATATATATATATATATATATATATATATATATATATATATATATATATATATATATATATATATATAATGTATATACATGTACATTCTTATATTTTATATAAATATATTTAATATATAAACAACATATTTTCTTGAATACATACATGCATGTGTTTGTTTTTATATATGCATAATAAATACATATATTTTTCTTTTCTGTCATTAATATCAAATTATAATTAAATAATTATAATTATAATTAAATTAAATTATAATTATAATTCCATCTTAATAGATAAATTATTTACATCAAATATTTTAAAAATTAAAAAATATATATATTTTATTTATATAGTGCAATTATTGTTTAAATGCAGCTTCACATAAATAAACTGAAATATAATAGTTAATGTTAACTATGCAAAATAAATAAATAAAAAGGCAGTAGTGTCATTATTCAGTAATTTATTTGAATAATTAAATCAATTACATGCACGATGGAGCCCGTGGGGTAGACAGCACAATCTTAACAACCTGCACACTTTGCCTATATCTGCTAATACACTACTTTCTTTTTCTATTGGTCTCTGGAATTGCCAGTCTGCTGTAAACAAAGCCAATTTCATTACTTCTATTATTAGTCATTCAAAGCTTAATCTCAAGGCCCTAACAGAGACCTGGATCAAACCAGAGGACACTGCTACACCTGCAGCACTCTCCAATAATTTCTCATTTTCCCACTCCCCCCGTTTGACTGGAAGAGGTGGAGGTACTGGTCTGCTCATCTCTAATGATTGGAAATCTAATCTTTACCATCTTTGGGTATCAACAGCTCCTTTGAATCTCATTCAGTTACTGTAATTTTACAGTAATTTTAAAATATTTTTTTTAGTTGTCTATCGACCCCCAGGATCACTGGGTAATTTTTTGGATGAATTAAATGTGTTGCTCTCAACCTTTTCTGAGGATGGTACTCCCCTTATGCTTGGAGATTTCAACATTCATCTAGATAATCCTATGTTTGCTGATTTCCACACTCTGCTTGCCTCTTTTGATCTCAACCGAGTATCAACTACTGCTACTCACAAATCAGGCAATCAATGGACCTTATTTATACACGAAACTGCTCTACTGATCATGTTCTGGTTACTCCACTGCACACGTCAGATCACTTCCTCCTCACTCTTAACCTCAACATGATCCCTGACACATCACTTACCCCTCCACATGTCATCTTTCGACGTAATCTACGCACACTTTCACCCTCCCTGCTATCTGCAATGGTTTCATCTTCACTTCCTTCCGCTAAACTGTTTCATCTTTGGATGCTAACAGTGCTACTGATACTTTCTGCTCCACTCTTACATCTTGTTTAGACACTGTTTGCCCCTTATCTTCCAGGTCAGCCCGTAACACCCTTCTGCCCCTTGGTTATCTGATGTTCTGCGCGAACACCGTTCTAAGCTTAGAGCTGCTGAAAGGGAGTGGCGCAAGTCCAAAAATACTACTGTCCTTAATGTGTATCAGTCACCCCAACCTCAACCCATCTCTTTTAGAGAACTACAGACCAGTTTCTCTTCTTCCTTTCATTGCAAAAACGCTTGAAAGAGTTACGTTCAACCAAGTCCCTACATTTCTCACACACAACAATCTCCTTGACAGCAACCAATCTGGCTTCAGAAGTGGACATTCAACTGAGACTGCCTTGCTCTCGGTTGTTGAAGCTCTAAGACTGGTAAGAACAGAATCCAGATCTTCAGTACTTATCCTGCTTGATCTGTCCGCTGCTTTTGACACGTTAACCACCAGATCCTCCTATCAACACTACTGGCAAAAGGCATCTCAGGAACCACACTTCAATGGTTTGAGTCTTACCTATCAGATAGATCCTTCAAAGTATCTTGGAGAGGTGAGGTGTCCAAGTCTCAACATCTAACTACTGGGGTGCCTCAGGGCTCAGTTCTTGGACCACTTCTCTTCTCTGTCTACATGGCATCATTAGGTTCTGTCATTCAGAAACATGGCTTTTCATACCACTGCTATGCTGATGACACTCAACTCTACCTCTCATTCCATCCTGATGATCCGACTGTAGCTATTCGCATCTCAGCTTGTCTAACAGACATTTCTTCCTGGATGAAGGACCATCACCTTCAACTCAACCTTGCCAAGACAGAACTGCTTGTGATTCCAGCAAACCCATCGTTTCATCACAATTTCACCATCAAGTTAGGCAAATCAACCATAACTCCTTCAAAAACAGCTAGAAGCCTTGGAGTTATGATTGATGATCAGCTGACTTTCTCAGAGCACATTGCTAAAACTGTCCGATCCTGCAGATTTGCTTTATTCAACATCAAGAAGATCAAGCCCTTTCTTTGGGAACATGCTGCACAACTCCTTGTTCAAGCTCTTGTTCTGTCCAGGCTGGACTATTGCAATGCTCTCGTGGCAGGTCTTCCAGCCAATTCTATCAAACCTTTACAATTAATTCAGAACGCGGCAGCAAGAATAATTTTTAATGAGCCGAAAAGAATACACGTCACACCTCTGTTTATCAATTTGCACTGGCTTCCGACAGCTGCTCGCATTAAATTCAAGGCATTGATGTTTGCCTACAAAACCACCACTGGCTCTGCACCCATTTACCTAAATTTGTTACTTCAGACTTATGTGTTATTTTTGTATTCTCTTTTCTTTTCATTTATTATGCAATTGTGTATGTGTGTGTGAAATATAAGCAATAATACAAGAAGCATGCAATCAGAATACAGTGATATTTTTGATTAGTTGTTGATGTAGAAAGGTGTGTGGTTATAAACTCAACCAGCAGGGATCCACGCTAACCAGCTAAACCTTATCCGCGGCTCAATTACTCTGACAGATGAAGATCTCTACATATCTATCAAATAACAAATTTAGATGCATGAAAACACTGAGATAATGTTCATGTCTGAACCTGCACCGATTCTTTTTCCAGAAGAAAACAAATGTCACATGGATCCTCGTCACTTTTCTCCATGCTGCCAATTTTCATCTTACAAAAAGTTACAAAACAAACGAAAGATTCATTATCTTCAGACCTGTGTGCTATGAATGTGTTCGTGTTTGTCAAGTTTATGGTGTTTATGAGTTGCTAAAAAACTAAAATGGTAAATTTAAATAATTAAAAAGTAAAAAAAAATTGTCTTATTTTTGGTCACTTTCTTATTACTTGTTTTCATATACCTTATTATTTTTTTTACAAATTTTTGTCATTAGTTTTTGTTATTTTAGTACTTCCAGTTTAACCAATAAGTGAGAAATGCTGCCTTGGCAACTAGCTAAAATAAATTTATTTAATTTATTTAAATCAAAGTAATAATTAGACTCTTTAAAAATATTTTTTTTAATCCCTAAAACAAAAATCTAGTATTTAAAATTTTCTTTTTGCTTTCTTTATATTTCTTTCTCATTTAATTTATTTTATATGTCTTTAACATTTAACATTTTTTTTTATTTTTTTATTTCCATTAAAATAAAAATGTAGATGCATTTTTTTTCAATTTAAATAAATTGATTTTATCTAAATAATTTTTTGTTAGTTTTTTCCTGCATGTAATTTGATCATTAGACCACATCTGAAAACCACGAACATGGGAATGTTTGTTAAATTATTGAAATATTAACTTTAAAAGAAAATGTTTTAGCTCTAACAGGTTCGGCTGAGAGTCAACCATCACTAGTGCTACTAGTACGATCAAACCTGGGGTTTTAAAAGATTAGTCAATAAAACAAATTGCATTCTATGACTAAACTATCTAAAATAACCATTTAGGTTGTTGGCATCAAGGAAATGCATGCATCTTGGAGGAAATGGTGCACAGATGGCCGAAGGCGTTGTGTTTTCTGACAGCGTTAATGAAACAACACTGAGCTGCAAGAAATTCCCCTGATGATCAATGAAGAAAATAAAAATCCTCTCAACCGTCTGTAAATCCTCCATGTCCTACGTGCACACAAACAGCTGCGGATAGGCATCGTTTCCCAAGCACACGGGCGCAAGAGACACCTGCAGCCACAACGGGTAAAAATAGCATGTGAATTTGCACAGATAACCACTTGTGAGGCTTTATAACAGCAATGTTGATACGGGCGAGTAGCTCTGTCTAGATAACATCTCAGAGCCGTCAGTTTAAAGCTCACTAAATATGGAAACATATCCGGTTCTTCCTCTTGGAATCAACAATAATAGCTGTTAAAATCTCATCTGACTTCACCATTCACAAGCCCAGCCTGGTGCTGATTTGATCTCTGACCTTTCAGAGGTTAAATCTGATGTGCTGTGACAAACACAGGCAATATATATGTCTTTGCATGATTTATTAGTATAATCTGAAATGTTTCTGCTAACATAAACAAAGGGGAAACGTCTTATAAACACAATAATGGCAGAATCATCTGCTGATGATTAGAGAGAGACGTCTGGGTTTCACAAGAGGATCAAATACTGCTGGATCATGTCTAATAATAAAATGTTAAGAAGTAGAAATATATAATTGCATAACTACTGACCTTCATCATAGCAAGTTGGCAGCAAGTTCTCCTCAAGAAGACACATGATTTGATGAGCAAAGACTTAAAGGTTTGATGAGATCCAGAAATATTGATGCTGAACTGAACAGACACTAATTCTGATACAAGAGATTCATGTTTTTATCAAGCAAGATAAAAAGTTAATTTGTATAAAAATGCAATTGCAACTTTTTATCTCACGAGTCAGACTTTTTCCTGTCTCGTGCAATACTTTTCTCTCAGAATTGTGAGAGAAAAAGTCTGAATTGTGAGATTATTGTAAACTAAGAGATTAAGCTCATTAATAATTCTCACAATTGAGTTTTATTTTCAAAATCAGTCTTTTCTTTCTCAGAATTGCAAGATGCAAGATGCTTTCCTTGACCAGACAGATTTCCTCTACACAACGGCCTAAATACTTGCATATTTTTGTAATTCAGTCTTTTTCCCCTTCTGAATTTTTAGAAAAAAGAGAGATTTGTGAGATAAAAATGAGTGGAAACAAGCTTCCATATTAAATTGATCAAAAGTGACACCAAATACATTTAGAATGCTACAAAAGATTTAATATTTCAAATAAACTTTCTGTTCATCAAAGAATCCTGAAAAATAAAATGTGTCAGTTTCAACAAAAATATTGTGCAGCACAACTGTTTTCAACATTGATGATAATCAGAAATGTTTCTTGAGCAGCAAATCAGAATGATTTCTAAAGATCATGTGACACTGAAGACTGGAGAAATGATCCTGAAAATACAGCTGAACATCACAGAAATAAATTACACTTTAACAGATATTCACATAGAAAACAGCTATTTAAAATTATAATAATATTTTAAATTTTTACTGTACTTTTAATCAAATAAATGCAGCTGAGATAAGCAGAAGAGACAGTGCTGTATTGTACACTTACAAGGAATGACTCAATGTTCAGCTGTTTATGAAAACTGCTGTGATGTTTTGGCAGCTGAAGCTCTTGTTCATTCTGGATAATTACCTTCTGGCAGACTGTCTTGGCTCTTTTTGCTTTGTTAGAAGCTCTTTCATAACTTCTGCTGGTGTCCCTGAATAGATTGGGTTTTTACACCAGGCCTCGAGCCCGAGTCAGACGGATGGATGCCACACTTGATGAAAAACAGCCTCGAGGCAGCAGACGGCAAAGAAAAGGGTGTTCGTACAGATGCTTATATCACCGGATTAAATGACCACAAACAGAATGATTTGATTTGGTTACACAAAGGAAAAGATATCGCATGGATAATGAGCCCTTTGGAAGAAAATCAAGCGAAGCAAAGCTCCTGTCGTGCATGGTCACATCACGCTGCCAAAACATCTCGCAGTTTGGGATGAGAGCAGGACCCCTCCACGCACGCGTAAAAGCCCACTTATAAACAAAAGCAGGCGCAGGCCTCTTCATGCACCTTGTTGATTCTTTGACATGTTATTTCTGCATCTCTCGCTGGTTTGGCTGGAATTAATCAAACACTTTCCTCCTTCATGACAGCTACTTGGACGCCGATCTCCTACGTAACGCAACGGTGTGTTTGCAACCGATATTACGTGCCACAACATGCGTCTGCAATGAAAACCGACTGAGCGGCTGCGAGAAGACGTGTCATTAAAACGTTTCCCTTTCTGCCTTTATATAAACACCATCATTCTGTCATTTAGGAACAGTGAAAGAAAGTAATTTGAGCCCTGCAGTTGCTCATAAAACAAATCTCCCTGTCTCTGTTCTTACAAGCTCGTCTTATACAACGCAGAGAAATGCATCTGATGCCAGGCGACTAAATGGATGTAGTGGTCGCATCTTTTGCAGCATCTCGCACTTGACAAATGGTGTTGTAAGATTAAATGAGTTAAACTTTTAAAAAACACATCTCTTGACCTTGCATTTTGATTCCGCACTTCCCTGCTTTTAAATGTAGAACACTTTCTGTGTGAATGTATGTGAACTTATTTCCCCCATGTAATAAAAATACAGGTATAAAAATGGTAAATGCTTTATTTTATCAGAGAATTTTGACATTTTTCTCACAATAGCAAGTTGACAATTTTCTTATAATTACATATCATAGTTCTGGCTTCCCATCTCAAATTTCCGGCTATATTTCGTGCAATTCCTACTTTACATCTCGCAATTCTGACTTTACGTCTCACAATTCTGACTTTACATCTCGCAATTCCGACTTTCTGTCCTGCAATTCTGACTTTACGTTTCAGAATTCTGACTTTACGTCTCGCAATTCCGACTTTACGTCTCGCAATTCTGACTTTACGTCTCGCAATTCCGACTTTAAGTCTCGCAATTCTGACTTTACGTCTCGCATTTCTGACTTTACGTCTCACAAGTCAGACTTTATGTCTCGCAATTCCGGCTTTACGTCTCCCAATTCCGACTTTACGTCTCGCAATTCTGACTTTACGTCTCGCAATTCCGACTTTATGTCTTGCAACTTCGACTTTACGTCTCTCAATTCCGACTTTACGTCTCACAATTCTGACTTTATGCCTTGCAATTGTGGCTTTATGTATTGAAATTCTCATTTTATGTCTCGCAATTCCGACTTAAGTCTTGCAATTATGACTATACGTTTCCCAATTCTGACTTTAATTCTCGCAATTCCGACTTTACGTCTTGCAATTCCGACTTTACATCTTGCAATTCCGACTTTACGTCTCACAATTCTCTCTAAATCTCGTAATTCTGATTTTACCTCTCGCAATTCCGACTTTAGGTCTCGCAAATCTTACTTTACGTCTCGCAATTCTGACTTTACATCTCGCAATTCCGACTTTACGTATCGCAATTCTGACTTTAAGTCTCGCAATTCTGACTTTACGTCTCGCATTTCTGACTTTATGTCTTGCAATTCCGACTTCATGTCTCACAATTCTGACTTTACGTCTCGCAAGTCTGACTTTACGTTTCACAATTCCGACTTTACGTCTTGCAATACTTACTTTATGTCTTGCAATTCTGACTTTACGTCTCACAAGTCAGACTTTATGTCTCGCAATTCCGGCTTTACATCTCCCAATTCCAACTTTATGTCTTGCAACTTCGACTTTACGTCTCTCAATTCCGACTTTACGTCTCTCAATTCCGACTTTACGTCTCACAATTCTGACTTTATGCCTTGCAATTTGGGCTTTATGTATTGAAATTCTCATGTTATGTCTCGCAATTCTGACTTAAGTCTTGCAATTATGACTATACATTTCCCAATTCTGACTTTAAGTCTCGCAATTCCGACTTTACGTCTTGCAATTCCGACTTTACGTCTTGCAATTCCAACTTTACATCTCACAATTCTCTCTAAATCTCGTAATTCTGATTTTACATCTCGCCATTCCGACTTTAGGTCTCGCAAATCTTACTTTATGTCTCGCAATTCTGACTTTACATCTCGCAATTCCGACTTTACGTCTCGCAATTCTGACTTTAAGTCTCGCAATTCTGACTTTACGTCTCGCATTTCTGACTTTATGTCTTGCAATTCCGACTTCATGTCTCGCAATTCTGACTTTACATCTCGCAAGTCTGACTTTACGTTTCACAATTCCGACTTTACGTCTTGCAATACTGACTTTATGTTTTGCAATTCTTACTTTACATCTCACAAGTCAGACTTTATGTCTCGCAATTCCGGCTTTACGTCTCCCAATTCCAACTTTATGTCCCATAATTCTCTCTACATCTCGCAATTCTGATTTTACATCTCGCAATTCCGACTTTATCTCTCAGAATTCTCTCTACGTCTCGCAATTCCTACTTTACATCTCGCAATTCTGACTTTATGTCTCGCAATTCTGACTTTACATCTAGGAATTCTGACTTTACGTCTCGCATTTCTCTCTACATCTCGCAGTTCT
>NW_020525798.1:30000-57500 GCF_003368295.1 Carassius auratus
TTTATTTAATTTTAAGATCCTTTTCATATTCGAGGCATCTTTTGAAATGTTGAGCTCGTGTAGTTTAATCAAACAGAATCAATGTTTCAAAATCCTCTAACACCACGACACATCCCAGAATCCATCAGCTCCACTCACTGACGGCTGAGCTGCTGCTTTCCCTCCAGAACGATGATGTCACCTCCGTGATGTCACTGATGGTCAAATGAATTCTGCAGGAAAGATGGAAATGTTACTGAGGACGTTATTTAAAATTCACTCCATAACTGCACAATTAAATTAATATTGGGATATTAAGACAGGCACTTTTTAAATAAATTAATATTTGTATTAATCAAGGCTTTATTTAAATTGATCAAAAGTGACAGTACTGTTTCGTGAGCAGCAAATCATCATATTATTCTGATTTCTGAAGATCATGTGACACTGAAGACTGGAGGAATGATGCTGAAAATACAGCGGAGCATCACAGAAATAAATTACACTTTAACACAGATTCACACAGAAAACTGATATTTTACATCATAATAATATTTCACAATTTTACAGCATTTTTTATTAAATAAATGCAGCCTTGTTAAGCAGAAAAGACTTCTTTTAGAAACATTAAAGAATCCTAGTGACCTCAGAGTATCTAAAGAAGTCACAAAAGTGCGCTGGAATGCCACACAGTGACAAGCGAGCGTGTGAAGCGTCTTCATCCAGCGGTGTGTGTGCATCTGGAGCTGCGGTCTGATGTTTGTGATCTGTGATCAGATAAGCAGAGCTCCTGTAATCACGGCTCGCATGCACTTCCTGCAGGTGTTTGCTGAAGTCGAGCATTCTCACGTGAGATCTGCCGGGTCACAGACACCTTCAGACAGGTTCACACGGCCTGGACTCACAGAAGAGGATCTGAACATCTTCCATTAGTGCAGACATCCACTTCACATCTCCGCTGTTTCTTCTGAATTGACACCAAATGAGACACAGATTTGGATAAGCTTCCTAACTTTTAACCCTGGTTATGTCAAGAGTCCCAGAAGAATAAATCATCATATTTTCATGATTTCTGAAGATCATGTGACGCTGAAGCCTGGAGGAATGATGCTGGAAATACAGCTGTGCATCACAGAAATAAATTACAGTTTCGCAGATATACACATAGAAAACAGCTGTTTGAAATTGTAATAATATTATATAATATAAATATATATATTTGATCTAATAAATGCCTCTGCGAGCAGAAGAGACTTTCATAATCATAAAAAATCTTTTAAAACATCTCAACAATGTCTCGGACTCGAGCTGCTTCACATTCATCTTGTATCTCTAGACTCGAGCTGGATGACCTCTTTTTAATTCCTCCCGAAGAATGTTAGAAGAAACATTGAATCGTTAAATAAAAATCCCCTGAGCGATGAAAGAGCAAGATGTGTTTTCCTCCGGGCTGAACGATTAACACAGAAAGACTCGAACGAAGATTCACTTCAGAGTGTCCTTTACTTGACCCCTGACCTCTGACCTCAGAAACATCTGGTAAATCAGCACTGATGTGTCTCTCGTCCCTGCAGCATTTACTAACCTTCAAGTTAATTTCCATGTTAACATTAACAGTGACTAATAAATGCTGTGAGAGTATTGGTTCATGTTAAATGAATGCATTCATTAATGTTACAAATGAGCTCTTATTGTAAAGTGTGACCTAAAATCATCTTCTAAATGTGTTTATTTTATGGTTAAGCTTTACTGAAAATGATGGTAGAAAGAAACACTCAGTTTCATGTCTGCTTGTTTTTATACAGTCATCATCAAATGTGTAAATCTCTTTCAGTTGGATAATAAAGTACTGAGACTGATTTTTAGTATAAAGATAATGCTATTGTAGTTTTTATTAATTTTGAATAAAATTCTAAATTAATTTTATATTTATATATTTAGTTTTAGTAATTTTGTTGTTGTTTTTTAACTATGGTTTTAATTTTTTTATTTTATTTTATTTAATATAATTTTTTATTCCTTTTTATTTTAGTCTCAGTTATTTTACATCAAGTTAAACTAAAAGAAAATTAGAAATTAATAATTGCATTAATAACTAAGTTTTATTAATATTAAAATATATGATGCATTTTATTTTAGTTAATGTCTATTTTATTTCAATTACCAAAAATTACTATTTATATATTTTATTAATATATTTAATTATTATTTTTTCATGGTTTTAATTGTATCTATCTTATATTTTTAAAAAGTTATCTATAATAACCTTGACATGCACACATGTAAATATAGGCTAGTTTAATAATGAAGTCTCTGGATCAGAGAAAAGCTGACAAACTCTGTCATATAAACACACAAATAGGTAAATAAATATTGAGATCAGATATTGTAATGCACATAACATTTAATTGTTTACAATGCATGACTTGTCAATAAAGAATTCTCTTTATGTGTTAAAGTTTCGTGTCTGGTTTCATGTTGAAGTTACATAAACCTGAACAATAGTTAAGTATCAGTGGAAGTATGCGGTCAGTCGACATCACACACACACACACACACACACACACACACACACACACACACACACACACACACACACACACACATACTCACATCAGCTGAACTCCTGTGGCCTCCTCAGCAGCGCCTCTAGAGGAGCAGAGGCGTCACTGCAACACACACACACACACACACACACACACACACACACACACACAGTTCGTGCTGACAGTAATACACGCATCTCACGTACGTGACATGAAGAACACAGCATTGTGATGATGGGAGAGATCTACTTAAACACACAAACACACACACACACACATACACACACACACACACACACACACACACACACAGAGTGATCTGTCTGTTTGATATGAGAGATCAAAATCAGAGTGAATACAGTGGTTATTTCAGTAAGTGTCACTGAAGCTTCAAACTGATGACAGGTTCAGGTAGAAGGGAGTATAGAAATGCAGAATGTTTTGAGCTCTGTGTTCGACAGAGGAGTGTGTTCACATCTCAAGACTGATGAGGAGTGCTCTCTACTGTCTTACACAGTCAAAGTTAAAGCCAATGAACAGTTCAGTGTCTGGTGACTGTCAGCTGTAGTGTGGCTCCATCTGCAGGATCTGCACAAACAGACAGCACACAGCTGGAGCCACATGAACTTTCTGCTGAAATTAATACAAGGATAATAAAGAAGCTGGTTTTATTACAGTACATTGAGCTAAAATGCATTCAAAATAACCTGATTCCTATCAGAATTCCACCCATTTCTACACAGGCGTGATCTCAGTTCTGGCTGTGTTCTAAATGTGGTACTTGTGCACTGTTTAGGGCACACAGCACAGACTGTCTAAGGTGACTTTCTATGTATTATTATGAGTATAATTCTTATAAATTCTCAAAAAACTTGCACTTCTGAGAAAATAACTGCAAGATACAAACTCAGAATTTGGAGATACAATTCAGTTACAGGAAAGAAAAGTCACAATTCACCATTTTTGTTTTGTTTTGTTCCATAGCTAAAAAAAAGTAATAAAATGTACTTTAAAAAAAAAGTTTTAATTAAATGATTTTATTCTCGACATTTTTCTTGAGTTTAATCTCATATTATAATGACTTAAATCTCAAGATGGTTTTATTATTTTTATCGCTTGGCTCTAATCGTCTTCTGTAAAAACTGAATTGTAAACTGAATTTTAAGATTCCGAGAAAAAAATTAAGAATTCTGCAGTTTTATCTTGCAGTTCTGGGTTTATAGCTCACAACTATGACTTTTTTATTGTTTTTTTTTTTTTTTTGCAAGAAACAAAGTCAGAATAGTGAGATACAAAATTCACAATAATAAATAAATACCTTTTAAAAAAAAAAAGTAAAATGGACTCTCATTCTGACGGCACCCATTCACTGCTGAGCATCCATTGATGAGACACTGATGCAATGCTACATTTCTACAAACCTGATGAAGACAAACTCATCCTGATCTCAGGAACACTGTACATGTTCATTTTGTACTTTTGTACTCTGAAATGTAGCATTGTATTTATATAATGCTGCAAAAATGAGCATGAGACAGAAAATTAAGTTTTTTTGTATGAGACATTTAGAAAAGAGTCACAGTTAGAGACAGAAAGACACTATTAAATCCACTAAAGCATTTCTGCGAGTATTAATCTCTCACAATAACGAAATAACAATGCGCAACTGTATTTTATTCATGTTCATGTTAGCTAATGCAAAGTGAGAGTGTATAGTAAAGTGTTAGCAGTAAAGCAGCAGATCGGAATAAGCTCAGATGAAACACGCAGATGCACAAACACGTCAGACGCGTTCACGCCGCGCGTCCACAAAAACGCGCACAAGACGCCAAACGGTGCGCGCAGAAGGAGCGTCATCTCCCTCCGGATTCACGAGAATGTCCCACAAGAGTAGAAAACTTAATCAAACTAAAAGTGTCAACTTCAGTCTGTCACACGTTCAATCCAGCGAACTCTCAGCTGTGCGTGCGCGCTCCCACAGGAAACTGTCTGCCGCCGCGCGCACTGAAGCGCGTGAGTGAACGCGCACTGATCCATCACAGACAGAAATAATGACAGATGAAGCTCCTCCTCTTCCTCACACATTAACACCGTTTTAACTGTAAATAATAATTCAGTAGTTTTTTTTTTTACACACGGATATAAAAATAATTCGACTTTTCATTGAATTTTAAGAAGAAGGCGATTTAAGAAGAAGTCACTTGTTTAACATTTCTACAGTATAACATGTATTATTACCAGTCAATATGATTTCTTCAGCTAGCACAAAAACTTGTAACCTGTATCTTGATAATAATAAAAGCATTCATATATATATGTATATATATCAGTTATTTCTACATGATCTTTAAAGTTAATCAATTATTTCTTAGGTGTTCATGCTTGGAATATTATTATTTTATAATAGACTAAAAATCTGATAAATTACTATTATTTTTATGGCACCGATGATAATTACAGTTTTTTTCAGTCGCTAACAAGCATTTGTCCAAGCAGTTGTCACATTTTCAAAACTCTAAACACAATTGACACAGCATCGGTCTATTGTGGCCATACCATTCACACATTTCATGTCGTTTTCACACAATATGGAGTCATTGAACACATTTCCACAATGCTTACATTTTCTCAACAGACAAGCTATACCTCCCAACAAAATTATGGATCGTTTTTGTAGAATTTACAAATGTTAACACACAACATCCCACAATAGCAAAAACAATGTTCCAAACCTTAGATAGAGTATAAAAACCTCTGCTTCTGCATTGATATCAGTTCAAAAACAAATTATCTTAGCTGATTTATGTTGTGTAAATTGGGCCAACCACAGCTGATTCCAATCTGGCTTAGACTCAATGGCAGGGGTTATTTTTTTCTATTTACACTTATACAATAAAAGGGGGACTTTGAAGAGTGATGTTTTTGGAAACAGAAACAGAAAAAGACAAATACTGTAATGTATGGACGAGGAAGAGTAACAGCAAGGGGCCCAGGGAGAAGAGCAGGCCCAGTGAGAGATGCAGTAAGAGGAGCAGGAGCAGTGGGAGGAGCAGGAGCAGTGAGAGGATCAGTGAGAGGAGCAGTGAGAGGAGCAGGAGCAGTGAGAGAAGCAGGAGCAGTGAGAGGAGCAGGAGCAGTGAGAGGTGCAGGAGCAGTGGGAGGAGCAGGAGCAGTGAGAGGATCAGTGAGAGGAGCAGTGAGAGGAGCAGGAGCAGTGAGAGAAGCAGGAGCAGTGAGAGGAGCAGGAGCAGTGAGAGGTGCAGGAGCAGTGGGAGGAGCAGGAGCAGTGAGAGGATCAGTGAGAGGAGCAGTGAGAGGAGCAGGAGCAGTGAGAGAAGCAGGAGCAGTGAGAGGAGCAGGAGCAGTGAGAGGTGCAGGAGCAGTGGGAGGAGCAGGAGCAGTGAGAGGATCAGTGAGAGGAGCAGTGAGAGGAGCAGGAGCAGTGAGAGAAGCAGGAGCAGTGAGAGGAGCAGGAGCAGTGAGAGATGCAGTGAGAGGAGCAGGAGCAGTGAGAGATGCAGTGAGAGGAGCAGGAGCAGTGAGAGGAGCAGGAGCAGTGAGAGGATCAGTGAGAGGAGCAGTGAGAAGAGCAGGAGCAGTGAGAGGAGCAGGAGCAGTGAGAGAATCAGTGAGAGGAGCAGTGAGAGGAGCAGGAGCAGTGAGAGATGCAGTGAGAGGAGCAGGAGCAGTGAGAGGAGCAGTGAGAGGAGCAGGAGCAGTGAGAGATGCAGTGAGAGGAGCAGGAGCAGTGAGAGATGCAGTGAGAGGAGCAGGAGCAGTGAGAGATGCAGTGAGAGGAGCAGGAGCAGTGAGAGGAGCAGGAGCAGTGAGAGGATCAGTGAGAGGAGCAGTGAGAAGAGCAGGAGCAGTGAGAGGAGCAGGAGCAGTGAGAGGAGCAGTGAGAGGAGCAGGAGCAGTGAGAGAATCAGTGAGAGGAGCAGTGAGAGGAGCAGGAGCAGTGAGAGATGCAGTGAGAGGAGCAGGAGCAGTGAGAGGAGCAGTGAGAGGAGCAGGAGCAGTGAGAGGAGCAGTGAGAGGAGCAGGAGCAGTGAGAGATGCAGTGAGCGATTATTTTTATTTTACCCCCCCCCCCCCCTTTTATCTGGGCTTTTTGCTGTTGTTGTTTTTTTGTTCAGAATGCTCTTATGTGTTTCATTGATATTTTTTTCACTGTAAGCAAAACTGTTGAACCTGTTCTGTTCTAACATACCGTGTTTCTACTGTGCCTCCTGCAGTAAACAGTAAAGGGAAAAAAATAGCTTTTTACTGGAATGCTTTTGAATGTGAACATTACTGTACATTTGGACATACAGTTCCTAACCAAGAAATTTAGTGTAAAACAGTGAATTGCATGTTTTGCATGCAAATACCTGTAAAACTGAGACTGAAAAGTCTATGCAGTTTTTGTAACGTCAACAATAGCCAATATTTTAAAACCTGGTGTACTTTGATTGACTGCATATACCTTGTGAGGTGAAAACAATTGTTATTCTTTGACAGAATAATTTAATATTGAGTCAGATTTCCAGTGTTTTGGTAAAGTTGGTGTGTGCAGAGAAAGGTGTGCTCTATTTTGAAATGAAGATTTAGTATATATTTAACAAAATGTGTTTTTGAGAAGAAAATTATCCATTTGGCCAATTGTGTTTTGTAGGTGTGAGTCTGTGTTAAGAGTTTAGAAAAAGTATCTGAAGTATGGTTTAGCGCTTGTTAGCGATTTAAAAAAACTGTAATTGTGATGTATGTAAATCAGACACGATCATATCTTCTTTATAATGTCTGAAACTGAAATGAGTTTTAAAGGAATTAAAATCCAGCATCATTTTCGAAATTAAACTCATGATTTAACTCTTTTACATATTGTTATTGAGTCAATAGATATATTGAGTCTATCACCCGTTATAGAACAGATCTAAAGTCCCGAGCTCAGTCACGTGCTGTCTCTCAATGACCAGCAGGTGGCGCCATAACATCAACACTCAGTCTGTTTAGTTCATATGTGAATATGAAGAAACTCACACTTATTCATCTTTTCAAATTCTTACCATTTTTTACTGCAGATCAAGTGCCGACATTATTTCCACACTATTAAACTATTAAGCATAAGGTGAGGTAAGCAGCAAAGATAAGCTTTTCAAAATTAAAACAAAATCAGAAGAAAAGTAAAATTAAACTTGCTGCTGGTGACATATAAATACATAACTAATGGTTTCTATACAAAGTGGAGCGATAATAACGATGAGAGGACATTCAGTGTTTTTCTCACCTGCACACACTTTAACGTCTTTCAACAAACATTGTTCACATCATCTGTGTTTAATGAGTTAATTACTCATTAGTAGGTCCAGGATCACATCAGCTCTGGATGAAAGAGGAAAAACACTGTCAAATACTCCATGCACTTCATAAATCATCTGCGTGTAATCAGATTTACTCGACTGATTAAATAAGCAAAGGAAAAACCTGGTTAGACTCTCCAGAAGAACAGACAAGAAGCAGGCTTTTTATAAAGGTTTGGTTATGATTTTTTAAATTGTATTATAATTGTTATTATTATTTTCTTTCACTCTGTTATTATTATTATTTCTTATTGTAAGCAATAATATCATTTTTGTGATTAAGTGTCTCACAATAATTTTTTTCCCCTTTTTTCCTGGGGATTAAAAAATAATAAAATTAAAATAAATAAAATAATTTAGAAATATGGCTGCCATTTAAAGTCGCAGGAAAAAGTATGTGAACTTTTGCAAACACACTGTGTTTGTTTTGACAGCAGTTCAAATGTTACAGATCTCTCAATAAACAGATCTCACAAGAAGGATGTGAATAAATACCAGCTGTGAACCAAATTCATGCCTGTGTTTGCTCCTCCCTTCATCCTCCGCTCAGTGTTCTCTAATCCAATCAGCTTTGATCAGGCCCGCCGAGGCTCCGCCCCCACTGACAGGAGTCTGATGATTGACAGATCAGAGTGAGTTCATTAATCATCATCCAGCAGCAGCAACAGCTCTTCAGAGAAACACAGTTTTCAGTTACAAGAGTCTTAACAAACCAGAAGCAGAATGTGTTCAGTTAAATGGCAAGAAAAGAAAAATAGAAATAAATAAATAAGAAGAAAAATAAATAAAAATAAAAAAAATTCAAAGAAGACCCTTGATGACAAACCTGAAAGAAGAAGCAAAACTACAACATCCACAACCATCTCAGCTGTCAATCAAACCCAGAGGAATGATTTACACATGGAGTTTCCATGCTGTGATGAAATGCAATTTTTTCCTCAAAACTATTGTTATTATGTAATCTATGGTTGTTTTAAATCTTAAATTATGCAAAATCCAGCACATGACGAGTGATGCACGAGTTAACAAACAGGAGAGGAACTAAAGGCATGAGCTCAAACATTAGAGATGAGGAATATCCCAGCACATGTTTGTCTGATAATGTGACATATTACTCCTGGCAGAAGCTTCTGTCCATTACAGCTGATGATGTTTGTCTGTGATGTCCATCCATTACAGCAGCGTCTGTCCATCACTGACTCAACACATGATAATAAACACACATGCACCGCATCCATTAGCATGATCTGCATTATGTGCATTACTGTGCAAAGGTTTAGTATCACTGTAATTGTTCCTTTTTTTAAGAGATTAGTCTTGTTATTCAGCAAGGACATAAACTGTTATCAACATTGATAATAATCAGAATTAAGAACTTTTTCTGAAGATCATATGACACTGAAGACTGGAGGAATGATGCAGAAAATACAGCGGAGCATCACAGAAATAAATTACACTTTAACACAGATTCACACAGAACACAGATATTTTAAACTGGAATAATATTTACAATTTTTTGCTGTATTTTTGATCAAATAGTGTGAGAAACAACACTAGTGGACGTCCGAATCAGATGTTACACGTGGTGTAGATGAACAGCATCTGAGCTAACCACCAACCACAGACAGATGACCGGTGCTAAAAGAGAAACGAGCGAGTCACTGACGAGAAACAGAGAGATTAAACCACGGGAACAAACGCATGAGAGAGAAACTGAATTAGCCACACAGACACACAGAGATGAAGAAACACGTTTAATAAACATCAGACCATTTAACAAGCAGGTAACAGATGTTTCTCTGTAATCAGGTGAATTAGTGTTTTTTTTCTCTCAGTTCTTTTAAATGTCACAGAAACACATAAATGCATTTGCACAGGAATTAAATACTTGAACATTGCCAGAAAGCAAGACGGTCAACAGTCATCTTAAAAGGAATATTTCACCCCAAAATGTACATTTTCTGAAAATGTGCTCACCCTAAGTTCTTGTAAACGCTGCTTGATCTGTGCAGATTTCTCTCCTGATTCAGACCAGAACACTTTTTCACTGGAGGAAGTGTTATTATGGATTATAGACTCTATGTGTTTGAGTTAAAATCATCTTAATGCTGGATGTGTTTCAGGTTTTGTCTTCTCCAGATGTTCACTGATGGACTGGAGTGCTGTGGATTATTGGGATGTTTTTATCAGACTCTCGTTCTGACGGCACCCATTCACTGCAGAGACTGATGCAATGCTACATTTCTCCAAATCTGATCAAGAAACAAATTCATCCTGAGGGTGAGAACATTTCAGCAAAATCAAATCTTTAAGTGAACTATTCGTGATGCAGCATTTACACAGAACCAAAGAAACAAATGCCCATAGTGATACAACATAGACATGCTTTAAAAAAATCAAAACTGTTAAACAGATGCCATTTTTATCAGTGATTTAATGGTGCATCAAGCGACTTAAAAGTCATGAAGTTATCCAGTAGTGCACCTAGTGATGTAATCCCTCATGCACTAACGTTTAAAATAAAATCCATGAAATTTAATCATTTATTTTGTGTTTTTGTATTAGCATGTGTTAACTGGAAATCATGTGAAGTCACTGAACTTTCCATCTGCACGCTGAAATCTTCTTAAACCAACTCAGAAGAACAAACACTGAGAAAAAGACACAGATAAGCTGCATAATAAGGACGTTCTGATGCATGGAATTGCATTAAAATACAGTCTGTGGGTTTCTTGTCCACTTCAGTGAGTATTTGGGGTTTAAAATAGCTCGATTTGCAAACTGAGTGGATTTTGAAATTCATAACCAGATCATTAATAGTTGGCTGCATCTTTGTTTCCTAGATGAGATTTTGCATGCGTTCTGAATCTCTCATTTCAACTCTACACATCTCCTGAACAAATCTTTTAAATCATCACCTTCATTTGATGTGTTATATAGTGTAAGAACTAAAAATATAAACTAGTCAAACACCACAAAATCATATGATTGTCTCAGTCTGAATCAAATTTCCTTTTAGAATGATTGAACACATTAATATCACAATGCCATTTTAGCATTATTTATGTAAAATTATATTGTTTATTCATATTTTGAATAAGCTTTTTATTTTTATATTGCTATATGTAACTTATTTAATAAAATAAAATGTTTACAGTTTTTTTCAATCGCTAACAAGCGCTTAACCATACTTCAGATACTTTTTCTAAACTCTTAACACAGACTAACACCTACAAAACACAATTGGCCAAATGGATAATTTTCTTCTCAAAAACACATTTTGTTAAATATATACTAAATCTTCATTTCAAAATAGAACACATCTTTCTCTGCACACACCAACTTTACCAAAACACTGGAAATCTGACTCAAAATTAAATTATTCTGTCAAAGAATAACACTTGTTTTCACCTCAAAAGGTACATGCAGTCAATCAAAGTACACCAGGTTTCAAAATACTGGATATTGTTGACATTACAAAAACTGCATAGACTTTTCAGTCTCAGTTTTACAGGTATTTGCATGCAAAACATGCAATTCACAGTTTTACACTAAATTTATTGGTTTGGAACTGTATGTCCAAATGTACAGTAATGTTCACATTCAAGCTTTCCAGTAAAAAGCTATTTTTTTCCTTTACTGTTTACTGCAGGAGGTACAGTAGAAACACAGTATGATAGAACAGAAAAGGTTTGACAGTATTGCTTACAGTGAACAAAATATCCATAAAACACATAAGAGCATTCTGAACAAAAAAACAACAACAGCAAAAAGCCCAGATAAAAAAAAGGGGGGGGGGGGGGTAAAATAAAAACAATCTCTCACTGCTCCTCTCACTGCTTCATCTCACTGCTCATCTCACTGCTCCTCTCACTGCTCCTCTCACTGCTCATCTCACTGCTCCTCTCACTGCTCCTCTCACTGCTCATCTCACTGCTCATCTCACTGCTCCTCTCACTGCTCATCTCACTGCTCCTCTCACTGCTCCTCTCACTGCTCATCTCACTGCTCCTCTCACTGCTCCTCTCACTGCTCCTCTCACTGCTCATCTCACTGCTCCTCTCACTGCTCCTCTCACTGCTCCTCTCACTGCTCATCTCACTGCTCCTCTCACTGCTCATCTCACTGCTCCTCTCACTGCTCATCTCATGCTCCTCTCACTGCTCCTCTCACTGCTCATCTCACTGCTCCTCTCACTGCTCCTCTCACTGCTCCTCTCACTGCTCCTGCTCCTCTCACTGCTCCTGCTCCTCTCACTGCTCATCTCACTGCTCATCTCACTGCTCCTCTCACTGCTCCTCTCACTGCTCCTCTCACTGCTCCTGCTCCTCTCACTGCTCCTGCTCCTCTCACTGCTCCTCTCACTGCTCATCTCACTGCTCCTCTCACTGCTCCTCTCACTGCTCATCTCACTGCTCCTCTCACTGCTCCTCTCACTGCTCCTCTCACTGCTCCTCTCACTGCTCCTCTCACTGCTCATCTCACTGCTCCTCTCACTGCTCCTCTCACTGCTCCTCTCACTGCTCCTCTCACTGCTCATCTCACTGCTCCTCTCACTGCTCATCTCACTGCTCCTCTCACTGCTCATCTCACTGCTCCTCTCACTGCTCCTCTCACTGCTCCTCTCACTGCTCCTCTCACTGCTCATCTCACTGCTCCTCTCACTGCTCCTCTCACTGCTCATCTCACTGCTCCTCTACTGCTCCTCTCACTGCTCATCTCACTGCTCATCTCACTGCTCCTCTCACTGCTCTCTCACTGCTCTCTCACTGCTCCTCTCACTGCTCATCTCACTGCTCCTCTCACTGCTCACTCAACTGCTCCTCTCACTGCTCATCTCACTGCTCCTCTCACTGCTCCTCTCACTGCTCCTGCTCACTGCTCATCTCACTGCTCCTCTCACTGCTCCTCTCACTGCTCCTCTCACTGCTCCTCTCACTGCTCCTCTCACTGCTCATCTCACTGCTCATCTCCACTGCCTCCTCTCACTGCTCAATCTCACTGCTCCTCTCCACTGCTCCTCTCACTGCTCCTCCTCACTGCTCATCTCACTGCCTCCTCTCACTGCTCCTCTCACTGCTCCTCTCACTGCTCATCTCACTGCTCCTCTCACTGCTCCTCTCACTGCTCCTCTCACTGCTCATCTCACTGCTCCTCTCACTGCTCCTCTCACTGCTCCTCTCACTGCTCATCTCACTGCTCCTCTCACTGCTCCTCTCACTGCTCCTCTCACTGCTCATCTCACTGCTCCTCTCACTGCTCCTGCTCCTCTCACTGCTCTTGCTCTTCTCCCTGGGCCCCTTGCTCTTACTCTTCCTCGTCCATCGATACAGTGTTTGTCTTTTCTGTTTCCAAAAATATCACTCTTCAAAGTCCTCCTTTTATTGTATAAGTGTCAATGTAATAGAAAAAAATAACCCCTGCCATTGACTCTGAGCCAGATTGGAATCAGTTGTGGTTGGCGCAATTTACACAACATAAATCAGCTAAGATATATTGTTTTTGAACTGATATCATTGCAGAAGCAGAGGTTTTTATACTGTATCTAAGGTTTGGAACATTGTTTTTACTATTGTGGAATGTTGTGTGTTAACATTTGTAAATACTACAAAAACGATCCATAATTTTGTTGGGAGGTATAGCTTGTCTGTTCAGAAAATGTAAGCATTGTGGAAATGTGTTCAATGAATCCATATTGTGTGAAAATGACATGAAATGTGTGAATGGTATGGCCACAATAGATAGATGCTGTGCTCATTGTGTTTAGAGTTTTGAAAATGTGACAACTGCTTGGACAAATGCTTGTTAGCGACTGAAAAAAACTGTAAGTTCAGGTTTTTCATCCAATATATATATTTATTGAGCTTCTTTAAATAAATAAAAACGTGTTCTGGTTAACAGCAGCAGTAAGAACACTGATCACTTCACTAGTGCAAAAGCAGCATCTGATGTTTAAGTTAACGAGCCGTAATGACACCTTGCAGTGACCATATACATACATTACAGATATTTGCAAACAAACTCAAACCAGGTTCAGCAGCTCCATCCCAAAATCCATCAAGAAATGTGAAGTTTTACAGAGAGTGATTCTATTGGCTCAGGGGCATGTCAATCAAACTTAGCTGGCCTATAAGGGGTTTGGTTGGAGTTCGTGCCAGCATGCCGTCTCCACCTGCGCCCTGCTGCACATCTCTCTCCAGTGCTGGGTTCCTGCTTCAGAACCTCCGCAGCCAATCAGAACACGACCCAGAATGCAACTCTTCGTGTACAGCCTTCCCTGTCAATCAAAGCCAGAGTGATGTCATTACACATCGAATGTGTCAGATGAGGCGCTGAACGGTGAAGCTGTTGTCACCTGCATCACGAGGAGCTCCAGAAGCAGCGGCAGTCCGAGGATGTTCCCCTCCGGCAGGTCAAACAGAAAGGGTGCGTTCCAAACCGCGTTCGCTCCACTGGCACCCTTCGTCTCTTTAGTGCTGATGACGTTACCGTCCTGACGCAGGTTGATGACGACATAGTGATCTACAGAAACAGACAGCATCTCTGAATCTGAATCTATCCATGAATTACAAGTAACGAGAGTTACGTAATCAGATTACTTTTTAAAGTAACTAGTAAAGTAATGCATTACTTTTTAATTCACAAGTAAATATCAGACGGCTGTAATATCGGCATGTAGAGCTGCGCCCTCTACTGTACAGACGTGAATTCACATTTCCATCAGGCTTCTTGATTTTATTTTTGGTGTGGACGGGTTTTTAACATTCGGCATAAATAGAAATAAATTCATTAAATATAGAGAAGCAAGCTCAGGCCAGAAAAGTAACTTAACGCACTATTTTCCATAAAAAGTTACTATGTAACGCAATTAATAACTGTTTTTGGGGAGTAACGCAACATTGTAACGCATTAGTTTTAAAAGTAACTTTATCCAACAATTTATCCGAATTAACTCTGAACGTAAGCACTTTACATGTAAACAGGAAATTATTTTTATTTTTCCAAAGTGCAGGAAATGTGTTGGTCTAGACACACAGACCTGGAGTGCCAGGCATCCTGGTGAGTTTGGGGAGGTTCTCAGCTTTCCTCACCATCACCTTCATGCGGTGCGCCAGCGTCTGATACTGCAGCAGAACCAGGATCTGACCCAGAAAACGCACCGGACAAACAGAGGCCCGGACGCCCCCCAGTGCATTCTGGGAACTCTGACTCTGAACAGACACAAACACGTAATGTGAAAGAGCCGATGGGAACATTAAAGATGCATTTGAGATTTATGATGAATAATAATCACTGCTACTACACGATTTGTACTTTCTCTGGAGAAGACCAGATCATGAATGTTTCTAACACTTTCCTCAAATAACATCTCCTCGTCACCGTATTAGACTCTCAGAGGAAGCACAGACTCACTGCTCCATTACATCTGAACATCGGCATCAAACGCACTGAAGTGTTTGAGTGTGACTCTGAGCCCACGCTGAATCAAACTCACATCTACTGGAATGAGACGCATTCATTACGTAACGTCTATTCATTCTGCTGACAACACTTCTGCAAATCAAAACCCATGCAGCTATCTATCTATCTATCTATCTATCTATCTATCTATCTATCTATCTATCTATCTATCTATCTATCTATCTATCTATCTATCTATCTATCTATCTATCTATCTATCTATCTAAAGGAGTTTCTTGTCAGGTCCACATTGACAGTTTTTCTAGCTCCTCCTCTTGTCTCTCTCTGTATTTCCTGGTCTGCTCTGTGACGTGTCTCTGCTGCATTACTGATCTACGCTGGCTCGTGTCCATCTCTGCAGGGCACACACTGGCTCCAGGCTACACTTACGCACCACTTGTTGTCACACTAGCCACGCAGTCGTGCAATCCCACTGCTGTAGCTTTTGTGTTGTAATGACAGCAGACAGAAACCTTTCCAGGTCTCACAACCGAGAAGCTCACTTAAAATTAGCATTCCAATACCATGGGTTCGATTCCCAGGCAATGCATGAACTGATGAAATGCACGAACTGATGAAATGCATGAACTGATCAAATGCATGAACTGATCAAATGCATGAACTGATAAAATGCATGAACTGATAAAATGCATGAACTGATATAATGCATGAGTTGATAAAATGCATGAACTGATCAAAGCATGAACTGATAAAATGCATGAACTGATCAAATGCATGAACTGATCAAATGCATGAACTGATAAAATGCATGAACTGATCAAATGCATGAACTGATAAAATGCATGAACTGATATAATGCATGAGTTGATAAAATGCATGAACTGATCAAAGCATGAACTGATAAAATGCATGAACTGATCAAATGCATGAACTGATAAAATGCATGAACTGATATAATGCATGAACTGATCAAATGCATGAACTGATAAAATGCATGAACTGATATAATGCATGAGTTGATAAAATGCATGAACTGATCAATGCATGAACTGATAAAATGCATGAACTGATCAAATGCATGAACTGATCAAATGCACTCCTTCAATGTAAAAGTCAAACTGGTTAAAAGTGTTTTACTGTACTGTATTCTACTGACATCCTATTTTAGGATGGAAGCTCCTCTGGTCATCATCCTCTCGACTGACTCACTCGAGCAAAACTGCATCATTTGATGGATTCAGCAGTAATTAAACACAAACTGTGAGGTCAAATAGCACTTTTGGTTCTTTGTAACCAGTTGAGTCATTCTGAAATCACAGCCAATCCCCTGCATTTCCCAAAAGCTACCATGGTAGTATTTCCTTTGCTACCAACGGAGTAGGATTTTGGATTAATGAGATTAGTTTCTGACAGCTATAATGTTTGTCTGATTAAAGGCTGGAATACACTGCAAAGTCAGTTAGTGGTTGAGAGATTTTGCAGAAAAGTGTATAGTGCATGACGTCACAGACTCCTTTTCTTTAGCCTTAGACTACAATTCAATCAAGTTCAAGAATGTTTGGGGGTTTTTTCCAGCCAAATTTAGAAACCATGTTTCTGTTTGAATTTGCTTAGTATGTGATTCTAATTTGTTTGGTGTATAATAGCCAGTTTGTCTCTGTAACATTTACAAAGTCAGAAAATTTCATGCATATTGTTTAAAAATCTGTTTAGACTTTAATTTGTGTTCTGTATTCCATTCTATGATTCCATCAAGCGTGCTTTTTGTGTTTTGAGCCAATTTTAGAACACCTGGTTTTAATTTCTCATGCATCTCCTTGTAACAAGAAGCATGTTTCTGCAAATATTTGTTTTAATAAATTTTTATCTCACAATAATGATTTTTTTCTCCTTGCAATTGTGTTCACATCTCGCAGTGAATCTCAACTTCTTTTCTAAGACTTGTGAGTTTGTATCTTGCAATTCTGACTTTAAAACACACAATTACAACTGTATCAGAATTGTGAGATGAAAAGTTGCAAATTTGCAATTTTTTTGTGGCGGAAATGGGCTTCCCCAGGAATCAGAGCTCTGACTTTCAGAAACTGCAGTCAACTAATGCAGACGTTAAGAGAAGTGTTGGATTCCAGCCTTCAGTCGTTTGGTGTACGATGCTCTGTAAGTATATGAAGCACAATCTCCTCCTATACCTTCCTCAGCCTCCTCCTCACAGGGTTGAGTTGACGATTAAAGGTGAGGGTGCAGTTGGGTTCCCAGTGGATTTCAGCACATGCCAGTTCGAGTTCACCCACAGCCGTCTCTCTCAGACCGGAGAAATCCCTGCTGGACACGGTCAGTCTGAGGGTACAGGACTGGAGCTCCTCTGCTGACCTCACCTGAAGCTGGAGCACCTGCGCTGGAGCCTCGGGACCGAGGCTGTGTCTGCGTGTCGGGCCGCCCTGAAGCAGCGTGGGGCAGAGCGGAGGCAGACAGGCCCTCACCATAGTCCCGCTCAGCTTCCTAGAGCCCCGGTAGAGCCCCAGAACGGTGACGGTGAGTTTGCCCTCAGCTGGTGAGAAAACAAGGGTGAAGTGAAGGGAAGGTGTGGGTTTGTGAGAGCCGGAGCCATAATGTCGGCCGCTGTCTGCGTTAAGCTTGCTCCTTTCTGAAAACGAAATGTCATCACCGCTTTTGTGATCAACCACCCGGCGTGACTTCCTAACCAGGCCGAGCTTAGGAATAATCGGGAGCGAGGAACGACCACGGACAGGTTTATAGGGAACAGCGGGGGAGCTGAGCCGCCGTAGATTGAAATGTGACTTGATAGGATAATATGGTAAAGAAAGATCGTCTTCTGACGGCGTCGAGCTGCTGTTAAATGAGGGAGAGTCCAGAACGTCTCCGTCCAGCTCTTCATACTGCTGTTTGATTGGCAGGGTGTTGATGGCAGGGGAGGGGCTTAGAGTCACATGAGCTGCAGGTAGAGGAGGTGAGGAAAGCCCCGCCTCCTTATCATCTGTAGGGCGGGACTTATGAAGCCAAAGGCAGACGATGCAACCAATCACCAGACAGAAACAGAGGACGGCCAAGCCAACAGCCAATAAGATTTGAAGATGCACTATTAAAGTAAAAAAACAAACACACACATAATCAATACAAAGTCAAAATCCATTATGTGTAGAAATGCCAATATCAAGGGTTAAAATTTCTAGAAAATGCATGAACTAATAAATTATAAAATGTGGTTAAGCAATAAACGTTCTGCAGTAGTGGAGCCAGAAATCTCACTGTAAGAACTGTTAGAGGCAAATGCACAGACTCTGAGCGTTTGCTTTCTGTCTGAAAGCAACTCGTCATCCCTGATCGCATTAAGACTCAGAGGAAATGGTCCTGGGATGATCATTGATCAGAACCAGAGCCCAGCTGATGTCAAACAGTTCAGAATGACGTTTACGCATTTAACTCAATTAATCTATGCAGTAACAGTCAACTATGAAATCACATGCCAGCTGTGTCTCCTGTACTACTGCATGTTGTCTGTCTAGTATATTAAGAAACATCTCACATGTGCATATTTGTGAAAATAAAACAATTCAAGATTTTACCCCCTTTTAAATAATTGCTTAAAGGTGCTGCTTTTGTCTTAGCATAGTATGAAAACTCATGCATGACATTGCCCATCTTCCTCGTGATTATCTATAACCCAAACATGAATTATATGCAAAACAATCAAACTAGATGCACAAAGACATGTTTCTTACCTTCAAGTTCTACCTGCATATTCCCAAAGATTGACAGCACTGCTTACTCCTCAAACCAGCAGCTGAATCTCACTAACTAGTGCTGTCTGATCCGCAGCTCACTTCAGTTGCTCACGAGTCCATGCGCGTTCACGGACACCATCGAACAGCCGGACGTGAACGCGCACCGCGGCGGAGAAATCAATTCGGTGTACAGCTGACGCGTGACGCTACGATTCGAATTAGTGAAGTAATGCATTTAAAACCCGATGAAATTATAAACAGAAGCGTCAGATTTATGTAGTTTCCTAAATTGAAAGCATCTCTCAAATGCCGAATATATAATACAGATTTTAGCAGAATCAAATCTGAGTGGTTTACTGAACTAAAATGGTTTAAACTGAGAGACGTGCCTTTTGAAAAGTGTAAATACAGCTGGAAAACAGCATAAAAAAAAAACAAATAAATAAATAAAACATCAATCTTATTAGTTGTTCTTGCCTTTGTGCATGATGGAAACACCACTATCGGAAGTTGAGTAGGTTTTGCTTAATTTTATAATGTTGATATTTAAGCAAGGTTGAATTGAGTACCAATATAGAATTTATCATGCACTGAAAAATCTTTTTTATGTTGAAATTACATAGTATTTACTCCACCACAGAGTCATTTTTATCAGTGCAGGAAGTGACGTCACTTTGTGTCACTCTGATTAAATGACACAAATCAGTTTGATAATCCCAATGTATCAAAAGAACAAAGCTGTTAATATGAAAATAACATTGTTTTGTAAGATGACTGACAGCCTGATCATTTTCTCTTGTCCTTGAGTAAAGAGTCAGGTCATAATTAATAAAGATGAGTGTCTGAGCTTGACCAGAGCAGGTTTCTGAAACTCTGTTATAAGCTTTTATCGAATTACTTCCTTGATTCACAACACAACCATATTCATTTTTCAAAGCTGGAGGGTTGAAAAGGTTCTGATGGAGAGGCAAATTATGGACATTTTCAATACATACATACAAATAATTGAAATTGTGTTACTCTCAGACCCTTGGTGGTATCTCCTTATCCACTGCCAATGTACAGCATCCACCTGGATGAAGAGCTGGATTAGTGGGAGCTGGGGGAATGAGGTTCAGAGTTCAGTGGTGCATGGGGAAAAATGGGGGGGGGGGGGGGGGGGGGGCAAGTTCGGGAGGGAGTTCAGCTTCAGACTGATGGATGAAGCTATTCTTCTCTGGAGCCATCAGACTGCTTCTGTCCTTCTGTGTGGTGGTTCCGGGTGCACCCTGAAGTCAATAACAATCTCTGAAGAGGAGAGGGCTCAGCACACATCCTTGGGGGACCCCAGTGTTCAGTGTGATGGTGCTGGAGGTGTTGTTGCCGACCCATACTGCCTGAGGTCTTCCAGTCAGATAGTCCAACAGTTGCACAGCAAAGTGTTGAGCCCCAGCTGGATCAGTTTGTGAATGAGCTGTTAGGGATGATAGTGTTGAATGCTGAAGTGAAGTTGTTATGAACAGCATTCTGACATATGAGTCTTTTTCTTCTAGATGTGTGAGTGCTGAGTGGAGAGCAGTGGAGATGCCATCATCGGTCGAGCGGTTGGACCGATATCCAAACTGGAAGGGGTCCAGGGAGGGGGGGGGGGGGCAGACTTGATGTGGTGCATGACTAGCCATTCAAAACACTTCATGAGGACGGGAGTAAGTGCAACAAGACGGTAGTCATTGAAGCAGGATGGAGAAGGCTTCTTCTGGACTGGAATGATGGTGGTAGTTTGAAACATGTGGGAACAACAGCCTGACTAAGTGAGATGTAAACAAAATCCTAAATGTTTTTACCTCGTGTTGAAATTTTTTAATTTATTTTTTGTGAACGCACTCTTCAAGTATGGTTGGTTATATATATGTATATATATATATGTATGTGTGTCTGTGTATGTATGTGTTCGAGTTATATACTATTCACGTTTTTTTTACTCACTAGATTTGGACTATTTTTTATATAAAGTTCAGCTTTGTGAATATACTGACAATAGTTTCAGTTTAAACACTGAAAGGTAATTTGTACTGTAATCGTTGTCGTTTATTATTTCATTAATAATAATAATAATAGGCTCATAATAATAATATAGTTTCAGTTTAAAAACAAGTCAAAACGCGTCACCAAGCCGAGGAGCAGACACGGTTAGTTTATTAATTTAGTGATTTTTATAAAGTTCACACGTTTTGACACGTGTCAACAACGCTGGAATAAATAAATAAACTACAAAATGCATCTATGTGTGTTATGATGTTGGCGACCTCTTGTGGACTAAAATTGCAATATGTTCCAGTGGGTTTAAAGTGCCCTTAGTCTGGAGGTGTGTTTTCATTTTATAAATAATATTGTCACGCATATAATGAACTTTATATGAGCTCACCAGTAACGCATATATTGACACACACTCGGTCTAAGTGTTATGAAGGATTCATTATAAACCCCGCCCATAACACACAGAGGAGTGTGTGAGTTGTTTCGGAGCTGATCTGTCACACACTCTCGAGCTGAGATGATGGACTACACGTGTTTATGTTTGCTGTTCATATGCATTTCATATGTTAGTTCAACAAAATTACATTATGATCCTCGAGTGACGGTGAAAAAAGAAGGTAAGCTCATATCTACTCCAAATATTTCATCGGTTTTATTCTCAAGATTATCGTTCTGTGATGATTAAGAAAGAAGAAGACGAACCAATTGTGTTAGTTATGTGTTAGTTAGTAGATAGTTATGTTGAAAAACAGACAGATATGTATTAATAATGTTCTGCTGAGAGCCAAATGTAACGAAGTTTGTAAAGAATGCTACAATGTAACATTTTGAAGTCAACTCAAGTCAGAAGAGAGAAACATTGTAACACTTCACAGTAAAGTTCATCAGTTAACACGAACTGAGCATGACCAACACTTCATGTTTATTTCTACATTTACTAATGTATTATTAAAATCAAAAGTTGTGTTTGTTAGGTTAGGGTTAGTAAATATTATTTAATACACCGAGAATTAACAACGAACGACTGTATTTTCGTTATTTAACATTAACAAAGATAAATCAATATACTGTAATAAATGTTTTGTTCATTGATCGTTAATACATGAACTAATGGAACCTTACAGTAAAGAGTTAAAAAGATATTGAAAACAGTAGACTCACAGCAGAAACAGTACAGTTTTAATGGATTAATTTGATAGTCACATTAAGACATTCGTGTGTGTCAAAGCCTTACTTCATTTTCACACAAATTTGAACAGAACTCTATCTTCAGCTCCCATGCGACCGCAAACCACTCCGCTCTCTTATCTCACACTCACTGCTGGCTCTTCTGAGCAGAATATGTGTAATAATGTACAGGAACTGCTTTAAACTCTGTCTATTGAGAAAACGACACAGTTTATAATGCACATCTTTGTTTCAGGTATAACCAGGTTTTCTTTTGAAAACAAGCCCAATATTAATTTGGTGAAGCTCGTCAGCTCTGGTAAACAAATCATATGGGTTGGAGGAAACGAGAGCCTCTATTCCATCATCACAACACAAGCCTCCAGCCCTCATCAGGTAAAATTTTACTAATTATTGCAAAGAGTGGCAGTTATCTGCGCCTCCGTATTGTAGTACATTATAAAACAGTATGCAATATTAACTTACTTAGTGTAGATTTTAATTTTAATTCAAATTAATAAATGCATGCCTCCCTATTGGGACAATATCCTAACTCATATTTGTCATTTTCATTGAAAATAAATGCTTTTTTGATGTGATTTGGAATTTGAAAAGGGAGAAAAAAGTAAAAAAAAAAAAGGCAGATGTAAACCTGGGTCGATCGTGGCAAAAAGAGCACATCACACATTTGACCATCTGTGTCTCCGGAGCTGATAACTGTTGGTGTGTTTTGTAGTGTTGGCTTGCCGAATCACATGTTGGTGTCTCGAGTTAGTGTAGAGCTTCAGGAAACAAGGAGCGATATTTACTCTTAGTAATAAATAAGTTTGTGTGTGTGTGTGTGTGAGTGTGACTGTGTGTGTGTGTGTGTGTGTGTGTGTGTGTGAGAGTGAGTGTGTGACTATGAGTGTGTGTGTGTGTGTGTGAGTGTGACTGTATGTGTGTGTGTTTGTGTGACTGTGTGAGAGTGTGTGAGAGTGAGTGTGTGACTATGAGTGTGTGTGTGTGTGTGTGTGTTTGTGTGACTGTGTGACAGTGTGTGAGAGTGAGTGTGTGACTATGAGTGTGTGTGTTTGTGTGTGTTTGTGTGACTGTGTGACAGTGTGTGAGAGTGAGTGTGTGTGTGTGTGTGTGTGTGTGTGTGACTGTGTGACAGTGTGTGAGAGTGAGTGTGTGACTATGAGTGTGTGTGTGTGTGTGTGTTTGTGTGACTGTGTGACAGTGTGTGAGAGTGAGTGTGTGTGTGTGTGTGTGTGACTGTGTGAGAGTGTGTGAGAGTGAGTGTGTGACTATGAGTGAGTGTGTGTGTGTGTGTTTGTGTGACTGTGTGACAGTGTGTGAGAGTGAGTGTGTGTGTGTGTGTGTGACTGTGTGAGAGTGTGTGAGAGTGAGTGTGTGACTATGAGTGTGTGTGTGTGTGTCAGAGAGTTCATGTGAAAGTTTGTCTGTATATAAAAACAGTGTCTTCCTCCATGATCTGTGTTTGACCTGCTCTAGATTCTCTGCCAAGAGAAAAATGATATTTTACATCGAATGGTTATGGAAACGCTCAAGTACTGCAACTTTCTTCAATGCAAAACATTTGAAACACTGAAGAAAAGAGTCTATGCCTTAAATATATATATGCAAGCATGAAGACATCACTTCTGTTTTAATCCCATATTTAGATTCTGTCGTTATGTTGTTGTTTGTAATATTAATCTTTGCTGTACTTGAATCCTTGTTTAGGTGAATATGAATCTCTGTCATGATCAAAGCAAAGATTCAGAGACTCCAGTAAGTATTAAAAACAGCGGTTTATGCACAACGTTTGATTAATAATGATTTCCGGGAAATACGTGCAGTTCAGAAACAAAGGTTAAGGTTCAGTGTGTTTATATAAACAAATGTTTTATTATGCATAAATGAACATTGATATAGCTGTTTCAGGGCTTACTGACAGTTTGTGTCCAGCTGAAGGTCACTGAATACTGTTTAACTGTTGATTTTTTCCCAGCACTGTTCATTCAGGATCTCTCTGCTCAGAGAAAGTGTTGATCGGAATCTCCTGTTCATCTGTACGTCAGATGATGGAAATACAAAGTGCTGTAACTTGGTATGTCCTGTTTTTACTGTATGCATTATCAATCTGTCTGAATGCATGAAACTGAGCCGTGTGTTTTGTTCCAGAACTCCAGCTATTCTCAAATCGACTGCTTCGTGTCAGAAAATTATGAGCCAGACATAAATGAGCCGTCATTACTTGATGGTGAGTATTGCACTTTGTGTTGATGCATGCATTTGTGTTTTCACACATTTGTGCTGCACGAAATAGAATCGCACATACAAAGATAGTTTCGCTTCTTGCAGATACTAGACGGAAATCTGGTACATGTAGAGTATAAAACATTCTAGACCACCCACTCAGATTCTTGACGTTGACTAGTTTATTGTTTGACACATAGCTGAGCACAATTGGATATTGTTATTTAATGTTAGAGACTGTTCTTGATTTGTTTTTGCAAACACTCCTACTTTCCCTTCCTCTGTATTTCTGTCCACAACAGTTCTGAGGGTTTTATTTCTGAGGAGAAGTGGAACTATTCTTGAAAGTGCCAGGAATTCTCCTCTTGGGGGATATATATATATATATATATATATATATATATATAATTATCTCACCTAAATGTTTGATCATGCAATGCATTTGTGTTTGTTTTTTCTACAACGGGGCGTTTTTTTGCGTGCACGCTTTGAGTGTAGAGAAGAGCGCATTAGTGCTGAAACACTGGCAAGACTTTAAAAGAAATGCAAAGTATAACCTTCAGTTTTGATGTTACACTGTTTCGTTTTTACAAGTGACAACTCCCATGTCAAGTGTAGAGCTCGCTTATACCACAGACACAATGTGCTGATCTCAAACCATTGCGATTATCAATCCAAGCACTTGTACTTTAAACAGCTCTTTTTGTGATCCTGGAAAGTCTCAAGCGTTCAGAAGGTTCAAATGGTTATTTCTGGCTGTATTTCCAGTGTCTGACAAGAAAAATGTGCATTGCTTCTTCAACATGTATTCTTTAGCTAAGCCGTTTTGTGATGAGGAACCAGACCTTTCTGTGTTTAAATGGTCTAGAGAGATGTTCTATATATATAGATCTGCACAGACTAGGGCTCTGACTGTGATTGGGGTTAACTACCATGATTTGGTGTATTTTTGTGTTTGAAAATTTTTATTAATTACACAATGTGCCGATTAATTGATCTTAACTGATTAATTAGTTAGTACATCAAGGAATTATTAAAGATCATTTAAAGTCATTATTGGTTTAAATTAGAAAGACACTGAATACACAATGCAAAAAAAAAAAAAATAATAATAATAATAAAAAATATATATATATATATATAATATATAGCCTTTATTATAATAAACTACTCTAAATATAAAACTGAAAGGTGAGTTATGTAAAAAAAAAATTTTTTTTATAATGACAGTGAATGGGTGTTATTTTTCAATAGTCTAATAAAGCACATCCATCCATCATAAAAAGTGCCTCACACGGCTCCAGAAGGGGTTAATAAATAGCAAATCAATGCATTTTTCTAAGAAAAAAATCCATATTTAAAAGTCTTTTCTCTAGCTAGAAAATAAAGTTTTCCTGCATGCTATAAAGAGTTTGTTTACGGTATATTCTGAGCCAGATTTACTCAAAAAATAAGTGTGAGAGGGCAATCCTGTAGAAGTGCTGATGGGAGTGGAAATATCTGTCATCTAAGCAAGTTAACAAACAAAACAAGAACACGGCTATTTTTTTAATGACCAATGCAATCTACAAGGAGTGCTTTTTTGGGGTGTTAAATAACTCCTCAAATACCAGTGAACTGACTCGTGCAAACTTAAGTAAATCACCCTTTTATGATTAACTGTCCTCCCATCAATGTTGCATCTGAAAGGGAAACGCCTGAGTATGTGATTGACTGAACTATCCACTAACAACTACGTGATTAATTTTATACACACTTCATGTGGCATCACGTCTGAATCCTATATTCCGTATTTTAGGTAACATGCTTTACTTCACCAAATCTGAGAAGGGATTGTTACAGGATAAACAAGAACGACAAAAACGACAACATTTGGTCTCAGTCGACTCAAGCGGGTGAGAAACCAGATACTTTCACTACTACAAAAAAAACAAAAAAAAAAACGTTTCATTACGACTGTGAGGACTCCACCTCTTCACTGAAACGAGTTCATGTCATTTCCAGAATGAATCTAAACAGTGCTGTTTTTTCTTTTTCACATTTAGAGCAAATGTATTTGAAGCTGATTGCTGGTAAAGGCCAACACCAGGACAAAGTTTATTCCTTCTTCGCCGAGAAACACAAAAGTAGAGACGGTGAATCTGAGCAGTGGATTCCACGAGTCTCTCAGAGCTGCAAGGTGAACAGAAATCACACCGTAGAACATAAAGTGCATTTCAGATACTATTTTACTGCCGTTTTAATCACTTAAAGTTTTAAATGTTTAAAAATGAATGTGCAAAAATGAGTGATGTGCCCTAAACTAGTATAATGTGATAATGATACTCCACCCAAAAACTAAACTAACTCTCTCTTTTGGGGGAATGATGTCAAAAAAGGGCTTGTTTGATTGGATCTCATTAATACAAAGTCTTAAATATGTGGCACTGGTGGCGTAATGACTAAAGACATCTATCAGTCCCAAATACACTCAAACCAGTTAAAGAACACTGCAGAAACAATGCAATAATTTCTCATGTCAGTATATTTCCATTGCCAATACAGTTACTGCTATTTACATAAATCAAGTTATTTTATTTATATTCAGGGTTAGGGTTTCTCAGTCAAGTGCACATGTATCAATATTAATATTATCTGTCAGCAAGCACTGATCTGATGCCTGATGTTCTTGTGTTTTTTTTTTGGCATGTCTGTTTCTAAACATTAAGCGTGCACTTCTGAATTTTCCCTAATTTTTTCACCTCCTTAAATGTGACCGCTGTTATTTTTAGTTGGTGGGAAATGCATGTTTAATACAGAAGTTTCTCAGTAAGTCAAAGCCACATTGGTGCTAAAGGGAGCAGTTCTATATTTATAACCTCAGGTGTTGGTGACACAGTTCACGTTTTGTAACAAATATTTCCTAGTAAATATCACATTTTTAGGCAATTGTAAAAATGTTGACTCTTACAAGATTGTTTGCTTCATAATACATCTTCAGTTTGAAATCAGGGTAGTGCTCTAGATTCCTGGTCCTTATGTTTCAGTTTACTTTATTATATTGT
>NW_020525798.1:62500-66251 GCF_003368295.1 Carassius auratus
AATTAATTTTTAACCAGTGAAACAGAGTCCAGAAAAATTAGTAAAAATATGTATATATTTTGGGAAAAAACTAAAATGGATTTCATAAGGCCCTAAAGTACCTAAATCTATAATAAAATTGTAAACATATAAATCTCAAACATAAAGCATGCTGCTAGCAACACCAAGGTCAGGGGTTCGATTCCTAGGGAATGACTGTTCTGATGAAATGATTATTTTGGATGCAACGTTTCTTTGGATTAACAATGAACCCAAAGCATTGGATGTTTCATAGTGAAATCTACAGTTACAATTGTTTTGTTTTACTTTCAGTTCCTCAGAATGTAGATCCATGGAGATTTGTGTCTTTTGTTTTGATTAGTTTCTTTATCTCGTTATTAAACATGCATCATGTTGTCAGCAGCTGGACTCATTCTCTCCTGTGTCTGATTTCTCAGAAGCGTCTGTATGTGAGTTCCAGTAATGAAGTTGTTCAGATTGACCTAAAGACGTGCCATGTGTACGGAAACGAGTGCAACGAATGCAGATTATCTCGAGACCCCTACTGCGGTTGGAGCGGTTTGCACTGCACCTCTGCAGCCGAGTAAGACCTCGTTCTGCTTGCACACACATCTGCTTCCTTCCTGATAAAATGTGTTTTTAAGGATGAAACAAAGGCTCAAAGCCACTGTTACCAAAGCTCATTGTAGTTCTGCAAGTCAAGCATCACCATTACTGAATAAATGAGTGGCTGAATGATTCAGAAACTTCAGAAAACACTCAGTGCCAATGCATCACTTTCCCTGCTCGACCACACAAAGCCCCTTTTATTTAAATTTACACTCATTTATTTATTTTCTACCACTCAAACATTAACATAACTTCCCCCGCCCACACACACACACACACAAAACCACACACCGTATCATTCACTTACCAGAAAATACACTTATGTATTGTATATCTTCATCTCAGTAATGTTTCCTCTTTTCCACAGAAACCAAGTCCGGGATTTTAAAGACTGCGGTAAGTTTGACAAGTTAAAAATATTACAATATTATTTATTATTTTTATGTATTTATTTAATATTAAATAATAATAATAATTATAATAATAATAACGTATTAAAATTATTGTATTTAGATTTTGCTATAATAATAAAAATAATAATAAAAATAATAATTATTATTATTATTACAGTGATATTGATATATAATCAACCAAATTTGGCAGTCCTCAAAACAAAGCACAATAAATGCATTTAAATAAAAACTCAATCAAAAAAGTTTTATAACTTTAACATGCCCCCCCCACACACACACACCATGTATCAAACACAGTTTTTAATTAATTTAATATATATCAATAATAATTAAAATAAAGTAAACATTGAATGTTCCATGATTTTAATGTAATAAAAATGAGAAAATATAGCTGAAATCAGTTTATTTATTTGTATTTTTTTAGGGACTGTCTCTAAAGTTACATGAGATATTGGTATGGGCTATTTCTAACGTCGATAGCATTTAAGGAGAATGACTTTTCTCCTTTTTTTGGATTTTTGTTCATCTAGGTGTCAACTATAATGCAAACTTTTTACATTTTTAATATTAAAATAAACTGTTAATCATATGTAAAAACAATAGTATTTGAGGAGAAAGACTTACAGTACAGACATAAAAACAATTGTAATGTTTTCTTTAAGGTGTCGTTTACAATGCACACCTTATACATTTTTCATATCTATTATAATAATTGTAAATCACTAAGGCTGTTTCCGTTAATAACGTGTTTTAATGCCTTCTCATCCAGCTGACATCACACAAACACAGACTGACTCAAACTCGGTGATTAAGGCTAAGCTACCACGCGCCGACTTCAGCTTTTTTAAAAGGTACAGTAAGTTATGCGTTTATTTAATTTACGTAAGTTTAAATGTTAGGACTAAATCGGTTTTGTTTTGTTGTGACGTGATTGTGGTAATACTGATTAGTTTGTGATTTTCTTCTTCACTTTAAACGGGAAATGAGTGGACAGCTTGTAGGAGTTGTAGCTTACGTGTGTGCGCTTGCATATTGTATTGGTTGTTTTCATGCTGTGTTTTTGCAAGTTGCTGATTCGTGTGCTTTCTCGTCGGAAAACAGAAATTCTCTCTGAGGTTGTTCTAGAGTCAATCTGAAAAACTCAGGTTTTTGAAACTAAATGCTTTCAGATTTACTCATGCCAATTTCACAAACTGATCACAATGATTGTCTGTTCTGCAGAAAAGCCTCAAGCCACACCATCTGAAATCGACGTGCCTCCGTCATCGAAACACTTCTTGCTCTGCCCCGTGATTTCACACCACGCCACGTATCACTGGGAACATGATGAGACACGTGCGGACTGCGTTCAGGCTGATAACGGCTGTTTGTATCTCATTGAAAGCATGAACAAGACTCACGAAGGACGTACAAATGCAAGTCTTCAGAGGAAGATTACATTAATAGGACGGTCGTCGAATACAAGCTGAGCATGAGCCGCTCAGACGCACACAGACTCACTCCTGTGCTGTTTCCCAGCTTCTTACTTCTGCTCACAGTCTTCCACGTTCTGCACTTTTGAAAGGATCCCTGGAAGTTGCCATCCACATCCTATTTAATAATCATCCGCTTTTATGGATTATTATTGCCATACGTGGTACATAAGGGTACTTTTTTTTTGTTGTTGAGATTTATACATCATGTGAAAGCTGATTAAATAAAAGCTTTCTTTGATGTATGGGTTTATTAGGAGGACAATTGAGGGTGCACGAATTTTTGTTGTTGAGAAAATCAATCTTTAAAGTTGTTCAAATGAAGTTCTTAGAAATGCATATTACTAATCAGGAATGAAGTTTTGATTTATTTATTGTACAAGATCTACAAAATATTTTCACGGAACATGATCTTACTTAATATCCTAATGATTTTTGCATAAGAAATAAATCTATATTTTTGAAGCATACAGTGTTTTTTTGATGAAACTGATGAAACAATGTTTATAATAACATGCACTGATAAATTCAATTCAGAATTAGACCGGGACATGAATTTTGTGAGTAATATATGGTAAATACTCTGTATATGTGCAATATAGAGCTTCTCGTAAAAGTCTCGTTAGTCATCAGTCATAAGAGTATCATTTTTGGGATGTGGAGAGAATATGTTGTGGTTTTATTATTGTGAAGATCTGCAGTATTTCTGTCATGCGATCCGTCAAACTATTTATGTTCCTCGTGTCCCTTAAAAAACAGTTTGATCTCAAGGAGTCTAAACAGTTTAGTAAACAAATTTATTTTGTATGTATTGTCTATTCAAGCACAAGAAAAAGAGGAAAGAAATGCAATACGAGGTTCACACGTTGACTGAGAGGTGATATTATTATTATAAAGATATTACTCGCGTCTTCTTGCGTTTTGAATGGTGTAAAAATCGCTTGAATGTTCAATTGGCCAGGTGTATTCATCTGTTAAGATGCGATAAGCCTAGAGAGAGAACTTCGCACAGAAACATACTGAATCGAGTTCTTTAGCACATCTTTTTGCACTCAAATGCTTTAAGATCGCTTGAATGTTTAAATAGGTAAGGCATAAAAACATGCAAATATTGCATCAGACATTGAACTATTAAATCAAGTGTCATTTGTTGAAAAGAAACAGTGTTGAAGATCTTGACACACTGTGGTGTCTAGAGTAATTTTTCTTTATTGTTTCATAACCAGTGTTACAACACTTTTATTCTGTGTTTTATCT
>NW_020525799.1:0-29645 GCF_003368295.1 Carassius auratus
ACAATCATGGGGGAGGACTGCTGATCTGACAGTTGTCCAGAAGACAATCATTGACACCCTTCACAAGGAAGTAAAACCACAAACATTCACTGCCAAAGAAGCTGGTTGTTCACAAAGTGCTGTATCCAAGCATGTCAACAGAAAGTTGAGTGGAAGGAAAAAGTGTGGAAGAAAAAGATGCACAACCAACCAAAAGAACTGCAACCATAATGATATTATGAGAACTGTCAAGCAAAATCGATTCAAGAATTTGAGTTAACTTCACAAGGAATGGACTGAGGCTGGGGTCAAGGCATCAACAGCCACCACACACAGACAGTTTCAAGGACTTTGGCTACAGTTGTCATATTCCTCTTGTTAAGCCATTCCTGAACACAGACAATATCAAAGGCGTCTTACCTGGGCTAAGGAGAAGAAGAACTAGACTGTTGCCAAGTGGTCCAAAGTCCCCTTTTTCAGATGAGAGCAAGTTTTGTATTTCATTTGGAGATCAAGGTCCTAGAAGGGTGGAGAAGCTCATAGCCCAAGTCCAGTGTTAAGTTTCCACAGTCTGTGATGATTTGGGGTGCAATGTCATCTGCTGGTGTTGGTCCATTGTGTTTTTGAAAACCAAAGTCACTGCACCCATTTACCAATACATTTTGGAGCACTTCATGCTTCCTTCTGCTGACCAGTTTTTTGGAGATGCTGATTTCATTTTCTAGCAGGATTTGGCACTGTTCACACTGCCAAAAGTTGGTTGAATGACCATGGTGTTGGTGTGCTTGACTGGCCAGCAAACTCACCAGACCTGAACCCCATAGAGAATGAGGTTGTCAAGAGGAAAATGAGAAACAAGAGACCAAAAAATGCAGATGAACTGAAGGTCACTGTCAAAGAAACCTGGGCTTCCATACCACCTCAGCAGTGCCAAAAACTGATCGCCTCTATGCACGCTGAATTGAGGCAGTAATTAAAGCAAAAGGAGGCCCTACCAAGTATTGAGTACAGGTACAGTAAATTAACATACTTCCCAGAAGGCCTTTTTTATTGGTCTTATGAAGTATTCTAATCTATTTAGATGAGTGAACTGTTGGGTTTTTGTTAAATGTGAGACAAAATCATCACAATTAAAAGAACCAAAGACTTAAACTACTTCAGACTGTTTCCATTGAATTTATTTAATACATGAGTTTCACAATTTGAGTTGAATTACTGAAATAAATGACCTTTTCCATGACATTCTAATTTATTGAGATACACCTGTATGAATAATAGCTAAAATGACAGATACATAAAATAATAGAACAAACATAGAACAAACTGCTAAATTAATTTAAAAACCACAGATAGGATAATAAAATTATAGAATGACAGATAGGATGATAAAATAAACAATAGAACAAAGGACAGAATTAATGTGAGAACAATGGAATGATACATAGATCAATGAATACTAGACAGTATGACAGAGACAGAACAATAGAATGGGCAACAGAATGAATGATAGAAATGATTGAACAAATGAACCAACAATAGATAGAGAGAGAGAGAGAGAGAGAGAGAGAGAGAGAGAGAGAGAGAGAGAGAGAGAGAGAGAGAGAGATGCATTAGACAAGCAATAGAATGAAAAATATAAAGACAGAACGATAAAATGACACATACAGACAGACATGGATAGATGACAGAACGACCGACAGACAGACAGACAGACGGATAGATAGATAGATAGTTAGGTAGGTAGGTACAGGTAGGTAGATTTCTTAAGGTTGGACATGAGCAAACCTCTAACCCTAAGTCTGGGGAATTATATTATCACCATCAGTTTATCTTCTCAGCTAGTCATGCCGTCTCTGTACCTTATCACCATTGATTATTTTATTGGCTTGGTGCTCAAGAGAGACACCTCAGACTCAAACACAAATAACATACATCCTGTCTGCATGTGTTTATCTCACTTGGTAGATCAACTGCTTGATGTTTGCTGGCTCACACAAGCAGATGTGTTTTATAGTTTATTTGGATCTGGATCAATGGCAGTAGGATGGCTTAGATACGCTCTGTGTTTGGAGTCCCCACCGGGAGGTGTGAGTTCTGTCTTGGTCTACTGCAAACACTGCACAACATGAATCGCTTGGACAATCATTAGGAGGAGGATGGAGAAGTGAAGTAGGACAAAAAGGCTGTCTCCTGGAAATGTGTCAACAATAAAGAAGAGAACTAATTAGCAAGGTTGGCTTTCACTTCTCTTTCTGGATATCCCACACATGACTACAGGGTGAGCACAGTGGCAGTTAAATGAGATCACAGAATCCTAACAATATAGATTTTTTGGGATGTGGGATGTGTTTGTGACACCTACTGTATCTGCTCATAGATGGTGTCCAGGTAAGCAAAATACAGAGCATAAGCATGAAAAAGGACATGAAGAGAATGAAGAACAATGCATGTGGGCCTCGACAATGGATATTTTCTGCTTCAGTAGTTCAGACTTTTACTGGCCCTGTCAACATTTTCACTGTTGAAAAAGACAACCAAAACTAGCCTAAGTTAGTTGGATGGTCTTAACTGTTTTACGCTGTAAATAGCTAGTTTTCACTGGTCTCCCAACCTGGCCAAGCTGTTTTTAGCATTGTGGAAAACAAGCTGAAATTACTTACATGTATATAATGTGCAGTGTTGTACTTTGTGACTTATTTCTGATACACTGATGTTTCCTTTATTTGACCAGTGATGGTCAGTTTTTTAAAGCCAAATCTACCATGACCCCAGTTTTTGAATAAATTTGCATCAAATATTTGCATTAGCCATTTGCTTAAGGAAACCTTAAGATGTATTTTTGTTAACTGCCATGTTTTTAATATAACTGTGGTATACTGTATGTATCCCTGTCAGTGAACTATAAAAGCACACAGATTCTCTCAGGTTGGGTGTGAGCGCACATAACGGTGAGGTACGATTAGCTAATGTCTTCAGAGTTAGCAAGTGTTTCATAGTTGGCGGAGTAAATGTGCCTCTTTGTGGGAGACATACTGTATGCTCTTAAAAACAGCAGGGCCACAGGGAACTGCTAGTTCTGGTACATTTTCACACTCCTTGCCTCGAACCTACACAAATAGTCCAATATTAAAACATGAAAATAATAGCTAACAGCTGTTTATGTTTGTCAGTAACACTTGCTATGCTAATACGCTAATAACGATGAGTAACTAGATTTTGTTTTGTGTGTTGCCTGACTGTCTAAGACAGCATTTTTTTACAATATCACAAAAAGTAATATCACACCTCTTCTCAACAAGCTTTACAGTTTGATGTATGATTCATTTCTGTAGCTCAGAAAGAGCAGAATGATTTGCCTGTCGATATAATTTAGGGTTAGATGTTTGTTCAAATTGGTAACCCTAATCACAAGCTATAATAATAGTGATGTTCGCCTTAGCAAGCACGGCTAATTACAAGAAGCTACAGAGACTAATTACATTTGAAAGTACATCACTGCATACTTATGTAATTAAACTGTAAAATGAACCCTAATGTAAAGCGTGACCTGATTGCACATTTAACTGTGGAAGTAAGTTACAGTAGATTAATAAGTGGCAAATGTACACCTTTGAGACAAAAGGAAAAGAAAAGTAAGGAAATACTGTAATAACTAAGCAAGAGAGGGAGAGAATAGTTCTATAAAATAGGACATGTAAAGATGTGCAAATTATGAGCTTATTCTCTTAGTCAGTGCCAAAGGAACGGCTCGATTGGACAAGAACTCACTTACATCACAACCCGCTCCAATATGTGGCAGTTTTTTAAAACCCAGTTTAGACATTATAGCCAGCAGCAGAATCTATAGTGTGAAATGGGATGTGAAAGCTATTGTGAAGTCACACAAGTCACATTACTCATCAGCTTTGAGCATCATGTCAACTCTTGTAGCTCTTTTTGAAAGGTTTCCCATCATGCTGTGCGTCAGAGCCGTTTTAAGGGTTTTACTATGTTACACTAAAAGTATTGCAGTTTAGTTACATAAATCTAAACAAGCAAACTAAACTAACATTATTTTTATATGAAATATATATAATATATATAATATATGCATGCAAGTCAGAAGTCATGGCACATATGTAGTCTGTGGAGTAAGTAGAAATATTACTTATGCCTCAAAATTAAAATAAATTAAATTAAATTAAAATTAGTATATCCTGTCTGCATTAAACATAAATTAAAAATACCATGGAATAATACTAGAAATTTAACAATAAACACTAAATACTAAAATAAAAAATGGAAAACTATAATAACATTGCCATCAACTAATAATGTAAATGAAAAAAAAAACTTGATAACTTGATACCAGTTATTTCATAATGACAAATATAACCAATAACCTATATGAGTGAAAATGTTAAACCTCATTATATTTCTTCTTATTAATACAATGAATAATTTACTATTAGACTACAGCAATTAATTAATTAACTGCTTAAGCAGACTAACTGCATATGACTTAATCTGTATATATTTGTGTATGTGTGTTTCTGTCTGTCTAGAGTGCTAGACTGCATACTTAAAACCTCCAAAATATAATCTGTGGTGAGGGCTTGAGTTATCCATTAGTATGAATGTCTAAAATGAGGAGATGGAGTGTGCATTTTAAGCATTTTGTTTTGCTACTCTGTGTGTGTGTGTGAGGTTTATGGTGGCCGGCTGTCAGAAGCGGCACTGGCTGCAGTCAGTCAGGGGGAACATGCTGCTTTCTGCTGCCACTCAACCCCCACGGTAATGATGATGGGCCTGCGAAGCGCCGCACTCCAGGATCTCGTTACACTCAAATAATTGGAGTTTGTTAGAACTGTCCAGCTTCAATCTGCGGTCCGAGACAGTCAGGTGTGTGTCTGGGATTAGGTAGAGTGGCATAACTGACAGCACAGCCCATTTGTATGACCCTCTCACCTCTGACTCGGACTTCTTGGGATTGGTGAGGGAGCTCTGCTCTGGGCCACCGCGCATACTTTGGCATAGGAAAAAGATACGGGAGCATCCAATATTATCATACCTTATCTGTCAGCACAAATAAATAAGCATATGTGCAAGGCATACTAAGTAACCACACATTGTCCTCTTATACAAGGCAGAGAAAGTTTTAAGAGTTGGTCTGAATTGAAGAGGCTGCATCTTATTTGCTTTGAGATGCAATTTTCACCTCAGTGCACACAAACACATATTGACTCCTGCACTCTGGTGTTAATGACTTACTAATACATTCACAGTTGAATGGAGGAACATCTCATCTTGTACACACAGGCTTCTTCATCAAAAATGTGGCCTTCCCCACACACACACACATACACACTGCAGCAAGCCATTAAAACATTATTCAAGAGGCGCTCGTTGGTTTTCCACTCTCTTGTCAGTGGCATTGCAGTTATTAGAAATATATGCTCTCACACATGCGCTATTAAACTTCACCTCACATTTCAGCGCATTTAAGCAGCAGTGAAAATCACCATAATTATTATGGCTTTCACGCAGCGGATGAGTGCCACAGCCAGGGGAAGCGCAGGGAATCATTTGATGCAGCAATCCAAAATTAAACACAACATACATAAACAGGGAATAATAGACGAAAACATGCAATTACTCGTAATTAAAAAGTGACAGATCTTCTTCAGTGGGGTCAATCAATCTCTTGCATGAGAGATGATGACTCATAATCATAAACGACAAATATGGCCCATTCAAATACACAACAAAGCCAGTGGATGCAGTATTTGGTGTGCTGGTAAGCAAGCCCTTAATTTATTTTTTTATTTTTTTTACCAAAAATTTAAATTGTCATTGTTTACTTGTCACTTCAAAACTGTATAGTTTCTTTGTGCACAAGAATATAAGCCAGCAATTTGCTTTGAGTTTAAATATAGAGTAGAAGTAGTCCAATCTGGACTACTTTTATTAAGCTTTTATTGTCATTTTATTAAATAATGAGCTTGACAGCACCTGGTCATCAATAGTTTTCATTGAATGTAAAATTAATTGTAAAATAAAATAAAATAAAAGCAGCATGCACATCTTGTCTAGCTGCTCCTTTTGTGGTCTACGAAAGACAGAACATCATATTGGTTTGGAATGATATGAGGGTGAGTAAATGATGACAGAATGTTCATTTTTGGGTGAACTATCCCTTAAAGCTGTAAATCTGCTCTTGTTTCAGAGCACTGTAACATGAATACTCATGCTGCTCAAATAGAATCAAAGTCTTAAAGCTGGAAGAGTGCAAGAAAGGGGTCCGTTGTGTCTTCTGATGATCACTGGGGTGTGATACATTTTGAATTTTATAACCTAAGAACTGCAATGTTTCATCTTTGGCAAGATTTTTTTTTTTTTTTTTTATCCCAATTTTCTTAAGAAACATCTTTGGAAACTTAACAAGACTTTCCTAATAAAGTGTGTGAATGTTCTCATATATGCATATGAGATGACTATTCATTAATTAGTCAGCATGAAACAGCATTCACAACCCATAACGCATTTCGGAGTAAAAACTTCATGAAGAAGAAAAATATAGGGTTGGACTTGATTTCCTCCATAAGGAATTGATTGGCTTGGAAAAAGCGGGCTTCCATACAGGAATGCAGCCAAGCTGGTGTACAATTTTGCATTCAAGGAGGACTATAGTTCTCCTGAAACACAGAAGCTTGAGCTAAATAAATATAATAAATCTGCAACCAATTATTTTTTACACTGAAGTGCCGAATAACCTATATGTAAAACAACATTTTAACTATCCATTTATTTCCGTTTTAGCTTGCACTGATAAATTATGGACAGAAATGTGTTTAAAGTAGGTAAATAGTATCAAATTTAATTTCATGCTAAGAATTAAGAACTGGCTGACTGTTCTGACTTGGCTACTGACCACACCAACATGGTCAGAGTTCAGTAGCCAAGAATATTCTTCCAGAATAGTCCAGAAAACTCAGTTGTACTGCAGTGTGTGGAGCCTCTGTGGTTTGTTACCGGATTTTGTTACTTTCTGACGGCAAGAGTCTGTGCAGCTTGTAGAAAGAGAGATTGTGAAAATTGGCTCTGTTTTATTTGGATGAGCATGCCAAGCGAACAAAGCAGTGCGAAATGAATTTATATCGAACACAATATGTTTATGTGCGCAATACATTTACACTTCATAGCAGTTGTTCTGTTTTTGTTTATCGCATACTTCAGCCCTGTGAACGTCTCATTTCAAACATATTAAATAATTAATTTCAAGTAAAAGAAAAACTGCACTTGTTAGAAATGTACCATGGCAGTACAATGATAGCTTTAGATGGAAATGCAACCAAATTGTACTTTTATATATAGCCTACAACGGTACTGAATTTTCATTTACCATTTACCACAGTATTTTTAAGGTGGTATACTATTCCATGGTAACATTTAAAAAAGTAACACTTTTTTATTTACCAAGGACACATTAAATTCACTGAAAGTGAAAGCAATCACATTTAACACTGCCATTTCCAATGCTACTATACTTCACTTCTTAGTGCTCAATTGTATATCTGCACTGTCATTTTTGCAATTTTCCATCCAGTCGGTATATTGTAGTTCCAGACAGCCAATAGTGAATGCTTACAGATATCAGCATAGAGACATAATGAGCACTCCAGAGATTGTGTGGGTGTGAGGGTAGTCATACGACCCAGCTTTGTCAGGCACTTCAAAAACGAGAAAACAAACAGCGCTGAGATCTGCACAATATTTTACCCACTCCTCAATATGGAGTTGTTATCATTTCGGTTCCAAAAAGTGAGTCTGGCAGAGTAGGACAACCCTCAGTCTCTGCTGTTCTTATGAGGTTTGAGGAGTGCCAGGATGAATGTTATGGACTGCCACAGCCTGCAACACGTCTTTATGGGAATATGAAAATAATGGGCCCAGAATTCACAGCAGACAAATGCAGTTATCGTCTTGTATAAAGGCAGTTCCTGAGAAACATCACTCTACAGTATACACGTCCTAGGCACATTTTGTTACCTCAAGCAATCCTTTGGAGTAGCTTGCGGGCACCCGGTCTTATCCATCAAGTAGACCTTATAAAAGAAGAAATAAGTTCTATCTCTATATACCTCTCTGATTTCCCTCATCAACTCTATTACGTTGACAGTGGGCCCATGGCTCGCTTATTTCTGTGTGAAAAATATGCTTCTAATTTTTGTTTTGTCGTTTCTAACTGGAGCAATCCACCGAGCCAATTCCCACCAGAGAGCTAAAAAGTTTGTCAAAAAAAGAAGAGAAGATAAAAAAAGAAGAAGAAGAAGCCTGTCTCACTTAACGGAAGATTTGTTGCCTAAAATGAAAAGCGTTTTGCTGGGATTTTTCTCCCACCATCTCAATTTCCTCCTCTCCCTGGAATCATTAGTCCCGTACTGGGTAACACGAAGGGGTATATACATAAAAATGTATAAATAAAAAATCATATTCTTTCTGCTTCAAGCACAGGGTGTGTGTGAGTCGCTATGTGTTTTCTCGCCAGCATTTATACATTGAAAACAGCTGAAGGCGCAGTCAGGGACGTGGTGCAAAGCCACCTGCAGCTGGAGGCACTGGGTAGGCATAGCTGATTTACAACCAGCTTCTTTCATTTGAAAGTGATTGTGTAACTGTCTGGACTCAATGCACCAATAACAGTGAGTCAGCCCTACCCTTGAAAAGAGAAAAGAGGATGCTTCAAACACAATTCTGTTTTATCTAGGCTAATTTGATCATTGAATAGCTTATTTAAGTTATTCAAAGGAACAGGCTGAAAACAACAGGGCAAAGCAATTATATGCAATGACCAATTTCTTCTGATATTTCTTCTATATGATATTCATAAGATCAGGCCACACTTTCACTGGGCTGAATTTAAAAAGGGTGTATTGAACAGAGATGAGATGAACAATTGATCGAGAACAGTAGACAGAGGAGACATGCCTCTCCTCCTCTTTCTTTTTTTCTGGAGGATGGCATCCTACCGTTATTTTCGAGGCCCATTTTTGCCCTGTTGCCCTTTAATGAAAAGAGAATGAAGGAGCAGACAGGGTGTGTGCAGTTGAAGTGACAGACATTTAAGGTTCTCATTAAAAGTTGAGTGAAGTCTGTGAGTTTGTGTGTGTGTGTGCGTGTGTGTGTGTGTATTACAAGTGAATAAAGCATAGCTGTCACAAACTGGGGAAAGCTATATCTTATCACTCCAATTCATCCCAATGGTACAGTACTTGCTCAAACTTATATATATATATGAAAAAATTTATTTTTTCATTTTTTTATTCATAAGAATTATGAAATTATAAATTACTCATTTAAAAATTGCACATTGTAAACTGTAATATTTTAAATATGGATTACAAAAAGAGTAAAATATTAAAAAACAACAGCAACATTGGCATTGTCAAATATTTTACTATAATTTATGAAAATATTTAATTATAATTATGCAATAGTAAATAAATGTTTTTTAAATTACAAGATCTATGCAAAAATATATTATTTCACCTGAATACAGGGCTAGACAGGATTTAAATGCAGAATTATGTTTTTTGGCAGCAGAAGGTATAGATAAGGCATCTATTAGTAAAGGCTAATTGAACCATATTAACCAGCCAGACCTTGATGAGTATAGTACCAGTCCAAAACCCCATTTTCATTTCCACTTAGTAAGCACTATTTTTTTCGGCCAGAAAAATAGAAGTTATCGGGATGTCTGGAAGACCGTTGTATCATTTAAACATATAAATTAGAATTTGAAGTGGAAAAAAGCTGAGCGTAGCACTGTGCTACTTGAGAAACTGAATAAGCTATTCGTTAAGAAGTGCTGCAATATCATGCAAACTGAAGTACAAGGGAAAAAAAATTGTACAGCTCTCCTTGTTATATTACATGCAGAGATGCTCTTAAAAGCCATGTCTTCCCCTTCAAAACATCAGAACATGCAGTGAGGGTTTGTAATATGGAAACATGACAGGCAAATGCATTCAGTTATTTCAAATGTTGGTGCAAGAATGCTTTATCTTCCCCCCAGACCCTGGGTCCTCTCCGAACTCGCTCCTGGTGAGAGATTTGCTTTCTCTCAGCTCTCCTGCTTTAATTTTCCTGTCTTCCTCTTCACTCCTTTGCTCCCATGAGTGCTTCCTTTGCCACTTCTCTCTCTCTTTTCCCCCCTTGCTTGAAACATCTGCTGACGGACCACGTCTGAGACAGCTGAGCCTACAGTTGTCACCGGTGCCACTCAGAGTCCCTTCACAGAGCATGATGTGGAGCTGCCTGCAGTGTTTCATTAAGGCCTTACACACCAAGTCCCAGAGGCAAAAAGGCCTAAACCAATCATTTCCCCTCCACAACCTTTCCTAAAATGGAAACCCAGCTGAGTGGCCAATAGAGGCAGAGTTAGTGGAACACGGCAGGAATATGTGTTGATAATAACCCCAACAGGGGGAATTCGCAGGGCAAATGTAATTTTACAGGGCTAAGCCGGCCTGAGACAAAGACTGGCACGGCAAATCTACTCTCTCTTTCCTTCTAGTTTTTATATGTTGATTCATAAATGTCACATTTCATACTAAAATGTTTCCTTCATACTCATGGTCAGACTTCAAGGATAGTAAATTGTTACAATTCTTTGGGAAATATGCTATAAAATGGGAATATGGATTTTCCCTCACCCAAAGGACAGCCGTCCACAAAAGACGGTCTTAGGATGGTTCATTTTGTTGACATTCAGGTACCTTGTTTGGTTCCGAAAGGACAGCAGATGCAGCCTAGGAGTGATGTGAAGTATCTCACTCCCTCTTCTGTCTAACCATATGATAAACCGGAGCTTCAAATGAGACATAATGGCTGAGGAGAGGAAGTGTTTAGGAAACATCATAGACACACTGGAGATAAGCAACTGCTTACAAAATCTTTTAAATGAAGATGATGTGCTTGTACTATGAAAAACACTCATGTTGGTCTTGGTCACAGGAGCCACCCACGATGTAGTGTCATAACCCATGAGCCATTCCATGGACAAAAAAGTTAGTTTTAAGTTTAAGTATTTAAGTAAATTAGCATGATGGAAGACTTTTTTGAAGCCTGATGAATAAAACTTTGAAGTCGGTGTTGAGCGTGATGTGGCTTCCGTATGACTCAGTGAATCCCGTAAGCTGCTGTACTATCTCTAACGTCCAGATTGGCTTTGCCGTAATCAGGACCGTACGCTGACTGTGTTTTATCCAGCTGAGCCTCCTATGTCACTGCTCGTGCTGAAATAACCAAGCAAAAATGGAAACAACCCTGGGATAATGACACTGGCCGTGTGGGAGGAATACAGCCGATAGGAAACAAGAGGGAAGAGTGTGAGAGTGACGGCAAGAGATTGAGAGGAAGGGTGGGTGTTGATTTATTTGGCTAAAAGTAAAAGGAGGAGCAACTGTGTCTAACATGTATGCTTGATGACTGAAGACATTAGCAAATGAGAGAAAGAATATATTGCATTAACAAAATAATTCAAATGGAAAATCTGTATCAGATGGAGGGCAATAGGTGAGACTGGAGCTAGTTGTTGCTCAAGTGATTTTGTCCCAGATTATGTATGGGCACATATATTACAGTCTTGAAAAATAATAATAATAATTGTCACTCAAGATGGGGTATGTTGTCACAGTTGAATTTCCCATCAAACAACTTTTAGAAAACCCAAAATACATTCTGAGACTGCAGAAAATGTAAAGAGTATTACGCAAATATATCAAACCATTGTTTTGGTCAACATACACTGCCGTTCAAAATTTGAGACTGATACATTTTTTGTTTGTTTGTTTGAAAGAAGTCTCTTATGGCCATCAAAGGCAGCATTTTGATCACAAATACTGTAAAAACAAAATTATTCTGAAATCCATTACAATTTAAAATATAAGTTTTCTTTTAAAATACACTGTACTGTATGTTATTTATTCCTGTGATGGTATAAATCATTTTTTGCAGTCATTACACCTTCAGTCTTCAGTGTCACATGATCTTTCAGAAATCATTGTAATACGTTGATTTAGTGCTCAAGAAACTTTTCTTTTTATTAATGATGAAAGCATTTGCGCTGCTTATTTATATATTTTTATGTTTCTTTTTTTTTTCTTTTTCTTTATGGAAACCATAAAATACCATGTCTGGATTTTTGGATGAATATAAGTAAAATACAAATGCTTTGTAACCATGTAAGTGTTTACTGTCACTTCATAAATTTAAATAGATATTTATATTAAATATTTAAATTAAATAAAATTTATATTTAAATTATTTGTTAAATAAGAGCATTCATTTCTTTTCTTTTTTTCTTTTTTTGACATTTCATAGAGTTAGACCTAGAAAAAGGGATGTAAAAAGAGAGAGAGAGAGTGAGAGAGTAATAGAATGAGAGATAAGACTCAAGGACAGCACTAAGGTGGTAAAGGTACACCAGAAGACAACAATGGCCATTCTTCTCTCCTGGCATCAGTGATGTGAGATATGATTTAGCTAGAATGATGAGGCATACAGAAGGCAGAAGAGTACAAAGACAGAAAAAATGACAAGTCACAACAATAAATGGAGCAGCGCATGACTTACTTTCTCTTTGCTTTTTCTAGACCAGTGGAATTCTTTCAGCGTTTGCAAAACATAATCTAAATTACACAACAGTTACTTCTGGTACACTAATCTGATAAACTGAGTTGTGCTTCAAAAAGTTATAATATTTATGATCTAACTTAATTAAATGATACCATAAAGAACAGGACCAGCAGAACCAAAATTATTTAATTACTAAAATGAGCATGTTCTTGCATGTAATCATTAAATTTAGCATGTCATAGTTTTCTCACTAGACACATGTCTAATGTCTATGTGCATAAAAATGAAAGATATGAAAAATCCTGTGAGATTCATATTTGTTGCTGCTCCAGATAAGTACAGTTGCATGTACATCTTTTCACAGAACGGGGGTTGCCAAACATAACCTCTGGCCCTGTCATGTAAACTCAATGACTTCATTGGTTGTAATTGCAATTGCAGGTGACAAGAATGTTATGGGTTACCATCCATTAAGTTCCATCAGTGACATCTGGCAATAGACAAGAAGCTCATGCTGGTCAAGGACATGCATACACGCACACACACACACACACACACACACACACACACACACACACACACACACACACACACACACACACACACACACACACACACACACACACACACACACACACACAGTATTAAGAGCATAGTTGTGGTCATTTTGGCTTTCACTCAACTGGCATCTGAATTGAGGAGAATGTTAAGGCAAACATTTTGATGAATGTGTTATACAGTAAGTGCAAATGGTTTGTGTAAACAGGAACCATTTAAATGGCAGTAACTGTGATCGAGTCAGTGGGGAGGTCAGAGCAGCAGGTCTGGGGTCTCCTTGCTGCATGCCGGCTGTCAGGACTAATGTGTTGTGCTTCTGCACTGAGGGTCCCAAAAGCTACTTATACAGATTTTCACACTTGAGCTAATGAGCTGATCTTGTTTTTGAGTGCATCTTGTTTTTATTAGCAATTTGCTGCTTGACTTCTCTTAAGAAGCTTTAAAGCTCCCATTGATATGGGTTGTTTCTAATTGTTTGCACTTAAAGGGACAGTTTACCCAATAATGCAGTTTTTTTTTCAACCATGATACAACTACAGCTCATAAATGTGAACTATCTCTGCATGTGTGTTTGTGTGTGTATTTGTGCGTGTGCCTTGCCTACTTAAATACGACTTGCCAAAAAAATAAGCGTAAAAACCACTACTGTTCCATAATTTATTGCCTCCAAATCTGGGCCATGCGAATAGTTAGCTTGCACGGCATGCAGCATGGGCACGCACATGTGAAAGAGCGCCGTTTTCTTTGAAGGCAGTCTCAGAAATGTGTTGAAGGATGCCAATACTAAAACGAAGTGAGCTGGAAAATTGGCCCCTTCGGTTGCAGCAGGACTGGGGTGTGCTGGCCTGCCTTGAGCGAGGTGTGTTCAAGCTGTAAATCATTCATCACAAAAACCTTTTACCGACAGTTCATTCGGTAAGCACGACGTGTGTCCGCCGGCACTCAACCAGTACGAATACAGCGGTGGAAACAAGGTGGGCCAATAACAGATGATTGTGTCTGGCTGATCAATGGCTAACATCAAGCTTTAAATTTAAATTAGAGACGAGTGGAAAATTGGCTCTTTGAAAACTGCTCTATACATGTCCTTAGGCATTGTATTAGCCAGGGCTGAACATTAAAGGAGGTGAGATGAATTGATGTCAAAGTGAATTGTAGATATTTAGCCCTGATATCAGCCATTAACAAACGACGCACCCAACAAACCTTTGAATCACAAAACCTTTCCCTTTTTCAACATGGTTTACTGCGAGTGTGTCTTAAATGACAGCTTGTCATTCTGAACAAGGCCAAGTGCTGGATGTAAAGCTCAGCCTTCAGATGCCACCCTTGCACAGCATGCCATACATTGTGCTGCTTGAGTTATAGCTGAATATAAAAGTCTCAATACAACTGGTCTGTTCATTATGTTATACAGCCGCACGAGTTCATGCAGACAACATTGGTTGGGTGTGACGATCTGATTTATAAATGGCCGAACTGGAAATGCAGTGATAGACGGCTTCTCAAACCGCAGAATCATCATTCACTGGAGCATCTCTCTGATTAAGGATGCAGTCCAGGGTTTGATTGCTGGAGCAAGACCAATGGGACATTTTGACGCCCCCGTCACTTCTTTCTCATGACTCCAAGGCTCTGAAAACTAAACAAAGCATCAAATAATAACCCTCCCTCTTCTCTCAATAGAAGTAAATAGAATTAACATCTCCATGACATCTATTAAATTCCCATAATTAAAATCCAGGTATTAAACATCTGCAGATTCATCAGCTGTCCGCCTCTGCATTTTTTGCCACCTCCTAAATCCTCATCTGACAACAGGGTATATTCATCTGCACGCTTTGCTCAAATCTCTCTCTTTATTATTTACATGCCCCATATGGCAGCTGTTTGTTTAGACCAATTATTTTTAGCTCCTCAACTTGAAACTGCTGCTGTCACCAGAGCAGCTTTCTCTTTCCTTCTTTTTCCTACCCCTCCCTCCTTCTATGTTTGTATTTGTGTGTGTGTGTGTGTGTGTATGTTTGGTGTAATCCAAGGCATACAGGCAGGTGGCACATGCACACCCCCTTTTATATATATATATATATATATATATATATATATATATATATATATATATATATATATATATATATATATATATATATATATATATATATATATATATATATATATATATATATATATATATATATACAGCTTTTATATATTTGCATTAGCAATAGCCTAAAACAGCTGTTCTCAATTCCAGTCCTCTCATCTCCCAGCTCTGCATATTTTGCATGTCTTTCTTTGTTAATACACATGACTCAGAAAATCAGCTCGTTAGAAGTGAGCTCCGTGCATGAACTGTGTTCCTATTGACATAGTCCATACACAGTGTTCATTGGTCCCTACCACTTTGTCCCTATTCCCTGAGCAGGGGAAATCTGTTGAATTTACCTCACTTCAGGAAAATTCATTCACGGATTTGTGCTGTGCAATGTCTTATATAGAATGTTATAAAAAGTTTCTATCAGGCGCTTCATATTTGGAACCCCTTAAAGATTCTGTATATAGAACCCTTTAGAGGTTCTTGCCATTGGATCATTCTTTCGATTTAATTTTTGTTTTATTTTAATTTCATGTTTAAGACTTAAAGCTCATATAACTATTTTATCACTAAAACAAGCATAACACATCAAGGTGTTTTGTGATCATTTAAAACAATTTTATTAACATTTACAATGACAAGCAATATATAACACAGCAATTCACAGTGCAACAGCTACAGGGATTAACATAAATCCATTTTTCTTTATCTATTCATTTTTTTTTTTTTACCAATCTAGAATAGCACTCTCCATTTTAGAAATACTGTTTTTCAACCCCTTCATCTTATCACCCATCCAAAATGTCAGTCACTAATATATGCTGATTGCTACAATCCACCAAAAAACTATTGAATGTTAACTTGAAAAAAGAATCTAAATACTAAATACAAAAATAAATACATGAAGTAAAATGAGAATGTCAAAAGTTTGTCATCAAATAGTATATTAATGACAGTCTTATTTTGCATCTCACCACCAGGTCATTTACCCTTTACCTTAAATAAATGTCAATTATTTACAGATAAGCATATATACAATAAAAAAAGGGCCCATGACAATTTCAGCACTGGGAAGGGCTAAATAGTGCTGTCTGAAATGAGTGATGGCTTTTGAATGCTCCATAGTACTGAATAAAAAGTAGACAGCAAACAGATATTTCTGGCATCTCTGTGTTATTGGTAAGTGACACATATATTATGATGCTAACTCTCCTTGTGATGAGTAGGCTTGACATCCTAAGATGGGGATACAAGTCAGAGAAACATTCATTAGATCTATGGAGAATATAGTACAACAGGAAAAAGAAAGGAATATCTCACAATTAAATCAAATCTTAAAACTTACTCGAATTAGAGAGGAGTGGTGTTTTCATCTGAAGGTAACTGACCAAACAAGTAATGCTGCACTCCATAGTCTAGACCTGCAGTGACAGTGCAAAATATGTATTTATTTATCAGTCAAACATAAGAACCTGCACAATAAAATGTGGAAAGTAGAAGAAGAAAAAATATCAGTAACTTCAGATTAGCTGATTGACAAGTTTCCCAAAGTTGGTACTGTGAGGAAAAATAAATAAAGTATCTTTTGTGTTCTGTTGTAGCAAGTTGGTCATGTTTCCTCTGACTTCCACTTTTCAGCACGCTGATAAGGTGGTGGTAAAAACTTTGAAAGTGCTCTTTGATAGAGGAACATCTACAACAACCAAATACTTTCATAATATACAGTTACTTAAGCAAAACGAATAATTAACTATATTATAATTGCAAATACCAAATACTCACAGTTATCCTTAGGAAAAATGGAAAGATGTTTGTAACAGCTGTCTGAAGGTGATTTGACCGAAACTTTGTTTAATTTTTTCCAATATGTATAACTTAGCTCCAATACAATCTACAGGGCAAATATATATATATATATATATATATATATATATATATATATATATATATATATATATATATATATATATATATATTAGGGCCGGGACTTTAACGCGTTAATTGAGATTAATTAATGACACAAAAAATAACGCGTTAACTAAGATTAATTAATTACATTTTAAAAAATTCCCGCGTTTTCAATAACTTATTTTTGCACCACGGAACGTTTCTCACTGGATGAGTTTCGGCGGTCCGATTATACTGGAGCACCAACTAGAGTTCGCATATCACCGCAGCAGCACATTGAGCCTCAAGTATCACCTCAACGCAAAACATATAGCAGCTAGCGTGGACTTTACACTTTATGTTGAACTATGTATTATTTTGTTGGTGCAACAGTTTATGTTGAACTCTTTATTGTTTTGGCCAAGGTTATTGAGAGTTGGACTTAGTATGTTATGGCCTCTGAAGCAACAGAGAGATGTTTTCTAATAGTCAAGGTTTCCAATGTTCTGAATGTAATTGACAGTATTGTGTTTTACTTGAAAAAACACTTTACAGAAGGTTCCAGCACCTATAAGCTTCCTGAATTTCTGAAATGTAATATTTCTAAATTGTTTCTAAATATGCTATTGCTACACTTCATGGCAAAAATTGCACTGGTCTGCTAGACTTGTTTGAACAAAAATAAACAATATTTTGTTGCTTAAGCTTATGTATTCAGTCATAATTCAATGGTATACTATAAATCCATGTGAAAAAAATTACTTCTCACTGTTCTCAGGTCAAATATTTATATGCGATTCAAATGCGATTAATTTCGATTAATTAATTACAAAGCCTCTAATTAATTAGATTAATTTTTTTAATCGAGTCCCGGCCCTAATATATATATATATATATATATATATATATATATATATATATATATATATATTAGGGGTGTAACGGTTCACAACATTCACGGTTTGGTTCGATACGATACACTGATGTCACGGTTCGGTTTCGTTTTAGATACAGCAAAATGTAAAAACATCTCAACTTTTCAGAATGCCGCAAGCGCACCGCGGGTCATGTGACAAGAACCAACCAATCAGCTTCATCCTTTCCCGTAACAACGTTGAGAGCTCAGCCAAGATGAAGGATCAGCTGATCATAGTTGTATATGGATTGCAATTTTGAAATAAATTTAGTAGCAGAGCTACTGCAAGCGATTTTTAGAGCTGCAAATCCATTTATCCTTCGCTGAAATTTCCGCGTCTCATGGAGAGAGCACGTCATTGTTGCTTAGCAAAGACAGACGCCTCATGAGCGCTTCTGCCCAAGCGCTTTGGAAAGGAAACCACTCTCTTGCCATCACCATTATAGCTTAAAGGGAATCCAAAGTGCACCCAAACACCAGACCTGTTGGTTATTGGGGGATCTTCTCATTTCTAGTCTGTTAAACGCATTGGCTATTTTGCAACGAGCCTTCAGCGCGTACTGAGTGAGCGAGCGCCTGCTGAGTAGCCTAACATAAACATATAAGATGGTGTTTTTTTCTTCTTCGGGAGTGTCAGGGGCGTTGCCTGTTACGTTGTTTGGGTTATTGGGCTACCTTGTTGAACGCATATCATTATATTTCTCTCTCTCTCTTTTTTTTTTTTTTTTTCAAATATAATTAAATACTCCAACGAACCGTTCGGTATACATAATGCGTACCGCGTACCGAACCGAAAGCGTCGTACCGAACGGTTCAATACGAATACGCGTATCGTTACACCCCTAATATATATATATATATATATATATATATATATATATATATATATATATATATATATATATATATATATATATATATTCCTTTAGCTTCTTGAAAAAAACGTGTACCGTTAGGCTATCTAGACAATGACAAGGGTTAAGGTTAAAGTAATTGAAATATGCTGAAATTTTCTCACTTACCATTGTAATCGTTGTTCTCTCTTTAGCTTCGAATTGAAATCATGGTGGAATATCCTGTGATGTCCACTTCACAGGGCACAATTCGAATAAAACAAACGCCTGAAGCCATAAGAGAAACATACAAAATGTGCAGAGCAGGGGGGCGTGAGGATTGAAGTTGAGAACCGCTGGCCTAAAGCAATGCCTAAATTGCCATTTTAACCAGCCTGACTGGGGTCTGGACGGTACAAAAAAAAGATCCTTTGAGAGACATAATAGGAGCAGGAATCTATATAGAAGAAAGTAAATAAGGACAAGTCATGCTGACTTCAGCAGCTTAATTATATACATCTTTCCAAGTCACTCTTTCACTCTTAGATATTTATTTAGTAGGCTCTCTCTAATCTCAGACAGATCTATTGGCATCCCAAACCAATTAACTAGTTAAATGACCTGACTTTCAACCGCAACACAACAGAAGCATAAAAAGCAAGAACTGAAAAAAACATCAATAATAAAACATCCAATCTTGTCCACTTAGCTCAGACAGCAGTTGGCAAAGCACAGGGTTTCCCTCATGGGTGATCAGTGCCAGCACCACCTCCATCGTATTAGTCAATCTGGTGTAGGATGGTTAATATGGCAACTGGGACTTACCTTTTTAGCTCTAAAATCTCTAGCTCTGGCTAGAAATCAAGGGTTGGAACTGAAAAGCAGCCTATACTGGTCCATACCAATCTTTGCTGTGTAAATCAACAATTATATGTATATTGCATATGCATATGGCACAATCTAAAACCTGCAGATCTAAATGCTAAATAAATACATTTAAAAAAAATCAACAGTATGAAAAGCTATTTTCTGTTCCCAGTCCTGCTGCACTGAGTTCAAGGACTTGCAAGGAAACGCTCCCAAGACTTAAGTTCTCTAAACGGCCACTTTGTAATCACTCTACAAATAATAAAACAATCAGAGAAAACAAGTGCTATTTTTACTGAAGAGAGGGCCAAGACAGTATAATTGCTGTCTTACTTTCCTAAGAGGCTAAATGTGGTGTGATTGATTGAGGAAAAATATTAGAAGAGTGACCCTCATATAGTTGGAAAAACAATTATACCGTAATAGCCTGCTAACAGTGGATGAATCAGACAACACACACACACACTGGATGAATCAGACAACACACACACACACACACGCACGCACACACACACACACACACACCTTAATTAATGTAATTTATTGTTCATGTTAATTTTAAACTGACTTCATGTCTGTTTAATTATTGTGTGCAAAATACTAAATTACCACTGTGTATAATGTGCCACATATATAAACAAACTTGCCTTGTCTACGTGATTTTTGTTTTACTATCCTTGTGGGGGATGTTTTTTCCTGTCCCTCAACACATGCACTTGCTTGCCAAGCTTGTCATCTAAATTATGATTTCCTATTGACACAATTGCAATAATTACCTAATTGCTAATAATTACAATAAACTTAATGTAATCCTAAAAGCCAGCTGAAGTGAATGTGAAAGCCATTATTCTGGAAAATATTCCGAATTCTTTTTACATAGGTAAAAATGCACTCAAAGATTTACTTTTCATGGTTGTAGTTGATGGAGGACAAAAATTCAGATTTTATTCTAATGTAAAATAAGATTGTTATTTGTTAATACTTGGTTCTGCAATGTTTCTGTAAAAGTAAAGATTACACTGTAACCAAAAAATTGGTATAAAATTATAAAGTAATAATTGTAATAATTTCGAACTATATTAAGTTTTTTAATGTATTTGAGTGTGTTCTTGATGAAATAATTTCAAGCAGCATAACAGACTTCTTTCAAAAACATTATATCTAGGACAACTCTAGTGTGTATAATTTATGTACTCCTTTATCTATTTATTTACATTTGTGTGTGTGTGTGTGTGTGTGTGTGCGCGCACCATATTTTACCATATATTCCATCATGAAGGAAATACAGCCAAGTATTAATGAGGACTATTTAAAAAAATCTGAAACTGGCAAATATGGCAAATCACTCACACGGTGAAACACAGGTATATTAATTATCTCAGCCTTTTATTATTGTTGTTATTAATTAACCACAACAGAATGTTGCCACTGCAACATTTTATTTAATAAATAGTAACCTCACATTATCTGTCTCTTTCTCTCTCCTTCTTTCTTATATGAAGGGATTTAGCTTAGGCTAGCATGCTACTGTGATGAAAAGCAAATAAACACCTTGTCATTTTATATTATGATAAATAGTTGTTACATTAGTTAGCATAAGCTCATCGCTAACTAGCAAGCTTAGGGTGGGCTGTTTTGGGGAAACAGAACCACCAAGTCACATTAAGGAGGTGGATCACACAAATATAATAAAGTCAATGTGTACTCTAATTGCTGCAATTAATCACTGCACGAAACTAATAGCCACTTCAAACAAATGTCACATAAATTAATGTAGATCATAATGAAATCTGATTATTCAATGTACAGTGGTTGGTTATTCAAATACTAAAGCCTCAATCAGTTCTCAAACAAAGGTCTGCCGAGATCGGCCTCGCTTTCCAGATAATTGGTTTTCACACCACTAAAGCGACCTTGCGACATGATGACATTGTGGTACTTTTCTTTCCCCTAAAACAGCTCATCCTGACCTTTATATTCTTAACAAATTACCTGACACAAAGACCAGCGGCCTTCAACCTTTTTTCAGGCCAAGGACCTGGATGTGGAATTTTAAGCTTGGCCTATTAAGACATGCTATTAAACTATTTACATTCCGTATTTTGTACATCTAAAATGTTTATTTCAAAGGCTTTGTGATATAAACATCTTAAATGAGTCACATACTTGCAGATTATGTATTAATTTAATAAGCTGAACTTCTAAATGTTAGCTTTGGTTGAAGTTAATACTCTTGTGCATTTGTTTAATGCATATTTTCACAACAATAATTGGCAGATCCTGTTCAAGCCCCCTGATTAGGTCTAAATGTGTCAGAAGGACAAAGATGAAATTGCCTATTATGTCAGTGATACATTAATCTTGATTTTGTGTGCAACACAGCAAACGCTACACTTTTGTTCAGGAACAGAAAGAGATATATTTTTTTACCCCCCAGTCTATGATTAATTCATCTAATGTCTGTCTAACCATAACCACAGTTTAACTTAGAAAATAACATTTGCAATGACTAAAAACTCACTTGATTTCCCTTTGGCTATGCAAACAAGGCTCAAACCAATCAATGTGAAGCTTTATTGCTTTGCCATTAACTTGATTGTCAAACTCTGTGTGTATGTGTGAACATCAGCATGAACACCTATTATGTGAAAGCATGTCATTTGCGGACTTGTGCAAGGCAACAAACAGCCAAGTGCTTATCAGGGTCCTTAGAGAGAAACAGGAAATTGAGTTTATCCAGTGTAATGGTGGGCAGAGTCACGCAGGGAAACAGACGGACCATTTCTCTCCTATTAGCAACCATGTGTTATTCATGAGGGCGAATTTAGTGTGAACTATGTTTCATTGATATTCCGTGCACTTACTTTGCGCTGACTGTCTGGGGACCAAAGCCATTCTGTTTTATGCTTTTATTTATTTATTTATTGCCACGCTTAAAATCTGCATGCATGAAAAGGAACAGTTACCGGTCAGTGGGGTGACAAGGTCAAACATTGAGGTCATTGCAGGCCGTTTAATCAGTCTCGGCTTAACAAGCCTTCAACAGTGATAGAAGGGTTAAGAAAAGACAGACAGACAATGAAAGAAAGACTAAGAAAATTAACTGACGAAGTTTTATGATTGAGACTGGCGGCTAAAAATAACATGAAACCACGGAAAATGCCACACACAACAACAACATGACTTCCATTGTTCCACAGCCATAATCCTTCTCTGAGTCTCGGGAGCTGGGATTGGTGTTATTGATCGAAGCACTATGGAGTGGTCAAAACAAACTTATTAATTTGATTCAGTGACACAGGCTCATTGCAAGCAAAAAAAAGAAAGAAAAAAGACAATACTCATCCACATCTTCTGTATTCAGTAAATGACAACCCTTTGGCCCCTGTGCCATCCCTCTTTCTTGTTATTACCTCTCATCCTGCTATTGCCCTTCGCCATTCTCCACAGCACTAAAAATACCCTGCCTCTCCTATTCTCTCTCTCAACTTGTCTCTGGATGAGGAGGGTGTAAATTGCTGTGTGTATGGGATCCATGAGGGCTCACAGAGGACCAGGATCAGGGAGGTGACAGGTGTGAGGCAGCAGATCTCTCTGGAGTTAGTTTAGTACTGCAAGGTGGAGAAAAGAAGAAGAAGAAAAAACTGGGCTGGGTGAGGGCTGGTGTGATATGGAGATGAATATACTCAAACATTAAAATTAAGGGGACAGGGGTTGAATAAATGCCTATGTGTATATATATATAATCCCTCAGAGCTATGTTGAAGGAAGGACCAGTCATATCTAGAGATGATTTTGGGGTGGGCTTGTTTGATTTAGGCCAGTGGACATGCAACCACCATGTAACCACCCAGAACCCTTAGCAACCGCACACCAGCACACTAAACCACTCAGCTACTACAAAAAATATAGCTACTACAGATGATCACTCAGAACACCATTGGGAACCATTAAAACATTTCCTTTCTCTCCTAAGAGAGCTCTAAGATGAGTTGTACCTGACGGGAAGCCGCCAACAGTCATCTCGTCAATGCCTCATCCTGTTCTTGCTTACAGTTTATAACGAGCACAACAAGATGTGGCGTGCCCCTTACTCAGCCAGAGTAAATACCTCTACAGTAATGGCTCTCACCACCATTGATGGCATTGACAACAAGGGATAAAGCAAGTGCCCCCTGCTCTGGAGGAAGCAGTTGCTGCTCATCTGTGCCCACCATCTGCCCTTGGATTGAAGGCCCACACAGTGCATCCAACTAAACCCTGCAGGACTATCTCAGTGCTCACCAATAGGGCCCTGCATACAATGGCAGGTCTCCTAGTGTTTCAAGCCAAGTTTCATCGCAGTATGGACGAGTCTGCCCAAGAACAACAGGAAGCTTTCAAAGAGCTGTGCACAGCAACAGACTTGGCTCTGCATGCCTCAAAGGCAACGGCAAAGGCGATGGCCAGTTTGATGGTGCTGGAGCGCCCCCTCTGGTTAAACCTCACTGAGATCAGGCATGCTGTCTTTCCTTGACTCACTGGTTTTTCCAAAGTGCCTGTTCAGCCCCGCGGTGGACAGCTTTGCAGAAAGGTTTTCAGAGGCTCAAAAGATGTGGCACTCAGCCTGCAAAGCCAGCACAGCCTCAGCGGAAATCTGAACCTGGGCTTCAGCAGTGCCCCTAGATGGCAAAAAGCTTCCCCTTTCTGAAGTGTCAAGGTCCCTGCCCACGAACTGTGCTGAAACCCCAAGCTGCCTAAGCCATCTTGATGCACTAGTGAGGAAGAGGAGAGGCTTTATTCTCTGCTTGCTTTTTCCTCCATCACTCCGAGCACCTTTGAGCAATGGAGTTCCATTTTCAGCAGGTCAACGTCCTGCATAGGCAGCATGTACCCAAATGTTTTACTGCTGTGATAGCGGAAACCCATACAATAAAGAGCAAATTTCCTTTTCACACTATCTCATAAACTCACGCAAATGCATGTTCCCTGCCTTTTTCTCTGCAAGCTCTCATTCACAAAAATAAACACTCTTCGCTCCTGTTTCACTCCTTGGGCAGCCATTCCAGGATTGTTGAGTTGAGTTTTAAAATAATTCAACGAGCTTACTTGCTTCAGTTTACTCACATGCCACCTTGTTTCAGAGCCATTTTTCAAACTTCTGTTCTGGACAAAGAAGCGCTCGTTCTCCAACAAGAAGTGCAGACATTGCTTGCAAAAGGTGCTGTGGAAATAGTGCTCACAGCGAGTCAGGCATTTTCAACCGCTACTTCCTCGTTCCAAAGAGAGATGGCAGGCTCAGACCCATTCTGGATCTCAGACAACTGAACTACTCACTTAATCATCTCCCAGCGAGAGTAAGCAATACTATTTTGGAGGCAAGAGCACTGTCTAAAAGGAGACTTTTACAGAAGGGGTGTCAAACTTAATTCCTGGAGGGCCTGAGCCCTAATTAAACACACCTAATCCCACTAATCAAGTCCTTCAGGCTTATTTGAAAACTACATGGTATGTGTTTTGGAGCAGGGCTGGAACAAAACTCTACAGGGCTCCGGCCCTCCAGGAACTCAGTTTGACACTCCAGCTTTACATTCTAAAAAGGTTGGTCTTCCTTTACTGGTGTTCAGAATGAACTTTGGATCCAATATCATGTGACGTTTACATGTGCTAGCCTTTTTGCAAGAACTGCTGGATAAGGGGTGCACCCAGCGAACCATTCACTCAAAGTTGACCAATTGATCGGCAGAACCTACCTGATCCTTAAGTTCTTAAAGGGTGCATGGAGACAGAATCCTCCTCGCCCTCAGACTATGCCATCTTGGGACTTTTCTATAGTCATGTGGGCCCTAAGAGGGCCCCCTTCGAGCCGCTCAGTTCGGCCGATTTGTGACCCTTATCACTTAAATCGGCCTTCCTCAGATAAGAGAGTGACTTGCTTAGTGTGTTACTTGCAAGCACTGTCAATCAGCACCTCGTGCCTTGAGTTTGGGCCTAATGACTGTAAAGAAATTCTAAAACCAAGACATGGTTATCTTTCTAAAGTGCTCTCAACTCTGTTCAGAGCTCAGATGATCTCCCTATTGTCACTGATGGTGAGCAGGGTATGAACAATGGTCTGTCCAGTAAGGGCTATGAGAGTATACTTAGAGCCCAAGCCTGTTTAGACAGCCAGCTTTTTGTTTGCTTTAGAGGCCGCCATAAAGGACTGCTGGCCACAAAGCAGCAACTTTCTTGCTGGATCGTCGATGCGATAGCCTTGGCTTACACATCAGAAGGCTTGCAATGCCCTATACAGTAGGTATGACTGCCTATTCCACGAGAGGGATGGCCTCCTCCTAGGCTTTGTCCAGTGGAATTTCTATTGATGAGATCTGTGCAGCCGACAGCTGGTCTTCGAAGTCCACATTTGCCAGACTCTATAACTTAGAAGCCCCAGCTTTACAGGTGTAAGTTCTTTCAGTTTAATGTACCACTCTTCCCTCTTGGGCGAAGCTGGTTTTATTAGTGCTTCTCAGCATCTAGCTTGGGGCAAAATGTTGTCATTCTTAGGGGTGCTTATTAGTGCTCCAGGACTGGGCTTGCAGAGCAGGATGTCCTGTATCTGCTCATAACATGGTGTGACTTGATGGATTCTCCTTTACGTCTTCATGTAATTGGAGAGACCATTCAAAAGGGAACACTCCGGTTACTAAAGTAACCTTGGTTCCCTGAGATAAGGGAATGAGCATTGCGTCACTTGCCATGCTATTAGCTGCATGCAAATCGATGACTGTTGCTTCAGTCAAATGATCTGATGAATGGCACTCTGAGCCAACTTATAAAGGGGTTGTCTCCGCCCTCTCTGGTGTGCTAAAGTGTAAAGTGCCGCATCAACAGTTTCAGTGTTTAGACGTGCTCAGATTTCGTTATTGTATTGGACCGATTGGAATTAAGAGCAAAGGTCTGTTTAAATGCAGACGAGAGCTGCGTTTGAATTATAATAGTTTTTTTACCTAGTTGTAGTGATGTTCACACTGGCATATGCCTTTTGAAAACCTTAGGCCGGTGACACACTGGCATATTTGCACCTGTCAAACATAGTATATTTTGGCCGTCAATACTGTTGACGGTGTCCTTTATCAGTAGGCTTTACATTTATGCTCAACATGAAGTATAGATATTGTTGTCGTGAAGACAAGATCCTGGTCTGTCGTCGGCCTCCCTCTATGTCACCTACAGCAGCAGCAGCGCGCCAGCACCACGTCAGGCACGATTTTGGTGTGTAAAGACACAGAAAACGCGAAGCAGGTTTCATGCAACTGACACGCAGCAGAAACGCCACGCGGCCAGTTTGTCACCGGCCTTAGAATCAGCTGCAGGGCGGGATTTGCGCTGAACGCGGAGACTTCCACCACTTAATATGTTTGTTTGGAAATACGAAATGTACCTATGTTCCGCATACAAAATATTGCATTCGGTCATTCGGTACACACGTGCACCTTACCGAAAGCCCTGTAACGAAACGGTCCAGTGCGAAATACACGTACCATTACATATATATATATATCAACTTATGCTGTTATCTGCAAGGTGATACTCAGTTCTCTTGAAGTTTTATATAGAAAAACAGAAGGAAAAGCAGGATTTGAGGAAAATAATTATACCTGCAGTGTGACAAAAGCTGTGACAAACGGAGGGAAGCAAAAGAATGTGTGATTAGGTGATACGCCTCCACAAAAGCCAATGCTATGCCAAAGGAATATGTCTATTATGTAAAGTGCTGAATGAAGAATTTAATTATATGTGATATGCAAAGTTTAATGCAAGGGGTTTTGCCAACAGACGTAAACAGCCAGCGAGTAAAATACTAAAGGGAAAAGGCTCAGCAGCTCCACCAGCCAAAGCAGAGTTGTTTGCTTTTTCTTTTCCGATTTATTTGGCTGAAATCCCCGGTAGCTTAACTTTCCATAAGCAACACGGAATACACACTCTTGTTAACTCACTCAAAGAACAGGTGTCATACTAATAAAACAGTGAAAGAATGAAAAATACCCAGTACTGATTGGATAATAAGTAATATTGGATGACTACACATCTCATTATTTTAGATCTTTTAAACATTGAGGTGTTATTAAAATCAATCTTTTGAGCTCCTCATCTCAGCTAGGTAATTCTCGAACCCATGGCTGTATGAGCAGTTGATCTGAACACACAGCACTAAGGTTTTTTAAGGCTTGTGAATCAGACATCATCAGTTTGTTGTCTGATCTAGGGCGGAGATAGTGTATGGGTTCTATGATCCCTCATGACAATACTCTGAAAATTCCCCAGAACTTTGCCATCCTCTTTGGGTGGTTTGTGTAAAGAATGTCAAATGTTTGCCATCTTTGCTAAAATACAGTTTTGAACCATATCCAGGCAAGTTTTCTGCTAAAAACAGATGAGCAAATATGCAACGGCAGAGTAATTTGTATTTCTGTTCCAGGTTACTGTTTACGGTTAGCTGAACGACATCACTAGAACAACAAACAAAAAAATGTTGCATGTACATGCAAGGCCCATGGAGGGAGCTTGTGAAGGGTTCCGGTTGCTTATTTAGTCTGTTGGTGAGGACATACAGTATTCAATTTTGGCATGCTGTTAGGACAAATGGGATTACATGTCCACTCTGAGAGCGAGGCTCAAGTGCAGGTGAGGCAAGCTGCTTGGGCACTGTCACCAGACGCCCAGGGAATCATTGCTAAAGGTCAGCAGAGTCTGCGTGTGAATGCCACAGCTTAGACACATTTGGTGTTTAAAGGCATTCCAATAAATATCCGCTCATCTCCTGTAAAAGCATAATTCCCGCCTCTGTATTTTGAGGCAGAAACCTGGAGGATTATGGTGATGTTAAGAGGCAGCGGGAGCGAATCAATTTTGAGTGAATGACAGGAATGATGCTTTGAATAATGCATTTTTGAAAAGAGGGGCGGGGGTAAAGCCGCCACTCATGAGCAAATGGGACTCTTATAATAGTGGAAAATTTTCTCTTTCCCTGTCATTCTGTGTGAAGATGAATTGGTGGATAAGTTACACAAAATGGCTCCAAGGAAGCATGTCAGAAAGCAGCAGGGGTATTGTATGCCTCTCAGAGGCTTAACGCAGGTTTAACTAAGCACTCAAGAGGTTGTTGGTAGGCTCTAGGATCAGTCTCCGCAGAAGCAGGGTGAGCCCGACTTAAACACACACGGACAGAATAAATACTCGTAAAATACCAGATTTTGCTGCTTCCCTGAAGGGCTCAATAGCCTCTAAAGCGATTCTATTTTCTTTTCATTGTTTATTTCCATTTCAAAAGAGGATTAGTTTCATAGGCAAACCTTATATCATTGAAAGTCACAACGATCGCGTCTGAAAAGGCCATCCTAGACCAGATGAGCTTCAACAAAATTTGATTTAGTCTTTCAGAAGAAGTTGGTTTAGATGCAAGGAAGTTTAGGTGGTTAAGTGAGTTAATGGGATAGTTTTCCCAAAAATCATATAGTCACCCTCATGTCCTTTTAAACCCTTATTCTGTGGAAATAGTAAATAGTATTCTATATGTCTAAATGTATTTTTGTCTTACAGTGAAACTCAGTATGGCCCAGTTTTGTTCAGACCTCAACATTTCTCAAAATATCTTCTTTTATGTCACACATTCAATGACAAAAATAGTAGGTATTATATGAGTTTGGAATAACATGAGGGTGAGTAAATCGAGACAATTTTCATTTTTGGCTCAACTATTCTCTTTAAGAGCGCCTGGGGAAACAAACAAAAAACACATACAATGCTGCTCTTTTCTACAGAATTTGATTACCACGAGTATAAGGCACAGAGCATCTAAAGAAAGCACAATTTAATGTGCCAGACGTGAGAGGACACATCAGTGAAATGGTGTGTTATGTTACATTTT